>NC_058085.1:32615993-32742622 GCF_014858855.1 Bufo gargarizans | reverse complement strand
ACCCGCTACTGTGTATTTCCAAGTCTAATTCTGTCACTAAACCCATACCTGTCACCCAGCGCCTAAATACTAGGCCTCAAATTTATATCCCGCTAAATCTCTCGTTACCGCTGTCCTGTTGTGGCTGGGAAAGTTATTTAGTGTCCGTCAAAGCACATTTTTTGTTCTGGGTTGAAGTACAATTCCCAATTTAGCAATTTCATAATTTAGTGGTTCCTGCTATATCAGAGCTATTTGAAATCTATCCCTAAAAGGGTATATAATATTCAAGGTGCACATTGGGTCATTCAGAATAACTTCACACACACCCGCTACTGTGTATTTCCAAGTCTAATTCTGTCACTAAACCCATACCTGTCACCCAGCGCCTAAATACTAGGCCTCAAATTTATATCCTGCTAAATCTCTCGTTACCGCTGTCCTGTTGTGGCTGGGAAAGTTATTTAGTGTCCGTCAAAGCACATTTTTTGTTCTGGGTTGAAGTACAATTCCCAATTTAGCAATTTCATAATTTAGTGGTTTCTGCTATATCAGAGCTATTTGAAATCTATCCCTAAAAGGGTATATAATATTCAAGGTGCACATTGGGTCATTCAGAATAACTTCGCACACACCCGCTACTGTGTATTTCCAAGTCTAATTCTGTCACTAAACCCATACCTGTCACCCAGCGCCTAAATACTAGGCCTCAAATTTATATCCTGCTAAATCTCTCGTTACCGCTGTCCTGTTGTGGCTGGGAAAGTTATTTAGTGTCCGTCAAAGCACATTTTTTGTTCTGGGTTGAAATACAATTCCCAATTTAACAATTTCATAATTTAGTGGTTTCTGCTATATCAGAGCTATTTGAAATCTATCCCTAAAAGGGTATATAATATTCAAGGTGCACATTGGGTCATTCAGAATAACTTCGCACACACCCGCTACTGTGTATTTCCAAGTCTAATTCTGTCACTAAACCCATACCTGTCACCCAGCGCCTAAATACTAGGCCTCAAATTTATATCCTGCTAAATCTCTCGTTACCGCTGTCCTGTTGTGGCTGGGAAAGTTATTTAGTGTCCGTCAAAGCACATTTTTTGTTCTGGGTTGAAATACAATTCCCAATTTAACAATTTCATAATTTAGTGGTTTCTGCTATATCAGAGCTATTTGAAATCTATCCCTAAAAGGGTATATAATATTAAAGGTGCACATTGGGTCATTCAGAATAACTTCACACACACGCTATTGTGCATTTCCAAGTCTAATTCTGTTAGTAAATCCATACCGGTCACCCAGCGCCTAAATACTAGGCCTCAAATTTATATCCCGCTGAATTTGAATACAATACATTGGGCCAAATAATATTTTTGTTGTTGTGGTGAACCATAACAATGAGAAAAACATCTAGTAAGGGACGCGGACGTGGACATGGTCGTGGTGGTGTTAGTGGACCCTCTGGTGCTGGGAGAGGACGTGGCCGTTCTGCCACATCCACACGTCCTAGTGTACCAACTACCTCAGGTCCCAGTAGCCGCCAGAATTTACAGCGATATATGGTGGGGCCCAATGCCGTTCTAAGGATGGTAAGGCCTGAGCAGGTACAGGCATTAGTCAATTGGGTGGCCGACAGTGGATCCAGCACGTTCACATTATCTCCCACCCAGTCTTCTGCAGAAAGCGCACAGATGGCGCCTGAAAACCAACCCCATCAGTCTGTCACATCACCCCCATGCATACCAGGGAAACTGTCTCAGCCTCAAGTTATGCAGCAGTCTCTTATGCTGTTTGAAGACTCCGCTGGCAGGGTTTCCCAAGGGCATCCACCTAGCCCTTCCCCAGCGGTGAAAGATATAGAATGCACTGACGCACAACCACTTATGTTTCCTGATGATGAGGACATGGGAATACCACCTCAGCATGTCTCTGATGATGACGAAACACAGGTGCCAACTGCTGCGTCTTTCTGCAGTGTGCAGACTGAACAGGAGGTCAGGGATCAAGACTGGGTGGAAGACGATGCAGGGGATGATGAGGTCCTAGACCCCACATGGAATGAAGGTCGTGCCACTGACTTTCACAGTTCGGAGGAAGAGGCAGTGGTGAGACCGAGCCAACAGCGTAGCAAAAGAGGGAGCAGTGGGCAAAAGCAGAACACCCGCCGCCAAGAGACTCCGCCTGCTACTGCCCGCCGCCATCTGGGACCGAGCACCCCAAAGGCAGCTTCAAGGAGTTCCCTGGCATGGCACTTCTTCAAACAATGTGCTGACGACAAGACCCGAGTGGTTTGCACGCTGTGCCATCAGAGCCTTAAGCGAGGCATTAACGTTCTGAACCTGAGCACAACCTGCATGACCAGGCACCTGCATGCAAAGCATGAACTGCAGTGGAGTAAACACCTTAAAACCAAGGAAGTCACTCAGGCTCCCCCTGCTACCTCTTCTGCTGCTGCCGCCTCGGCCTCTTCCTCCGCCTCTGGAGGAACGTTGGCACCTGCCGCCCAGCAAACAGGGGATGTACCACCAACACCACCACCACCACCTCCGTCACCAAGCGTCTCAACCATGTCACACGGCAGCGTTCAGCTCTCCATCTCACAAACATTTGAGAGAAAGCGTAAATTCCCACCTAGCCACCCTCGATCCCTGGCCCTGAATGCCAGCATTTCTAAACTACTGGCCTATGAAATGCTGTCATTTAGGCTGGTGGACACAGACAGCTTCAAACAGCTCATGTCGCTTGCTGTCCCACAGTATGTTGTTCCCAGCCGCCACTACTTCTCCAAGAGAGCCGTGCCTTCCCTGCACAACCAAGTATCCGATAAAATCAAGTGTGCACTGCGCAACGCCATCTGTGGCAAGGTCCACCTAACCACAGATACGTGGACCAGTAAGCACGGCCAGGGACGCTATATCTCCCTAACTGCACACTGGGTAAATGTAGTGGCAGCTGGGCCCCAGGCGGAGAGCTGTTTGGCGCACGTCCTTCCGCCGCCAAGGATCGCAGGGCAACATTCTTTGCCTCCTGTTGCCACCTCCTCCTTCTCGGCTTCCTCCTCCTCTTCTTCCACCTGCTCATCCAGTCAGCCACACACCTTCACCACCAACTTCAGCACAGCCCGGGGTAAACGTCAGCAGGCCATTCTGAAACTCATATGTTTGGGGGACAGGCCCCACACCGCACAGGAGTTGTGGCGGGGTATAGAACAACAGACCGACGAGTGGTTGCTGCCGGTGAGCCTCAAGCCCGGCCTGGTGGTGTGCGATAATGGGCGAAATCTCGTTGCAGCTCTGGGACTAGCCAATTTGACGCACATCCCTTGCTTGGCGCATGTGCTGAATTTGGTGGTGCAGAAGTTCATTCACAACTACCCCGACATGTCAGAGCTGCTGCATAAAGTGCGGGCCGTCTGTTCGCGCTTCCGGCGTTCACATCCTGCTGCTGCTCGCCTGTCTGCGCTACAGCGTAACTTCGGCCTTCCCGCTCACCGCCTCATATGCGACGTGCCCACCAGGTGGAACTCCACCTTGCACATGCTGGACAGACTGTGCGAGCAGCAGCAGGCCATAGTGGAGTTTCAGCTGCAGCACGCATGGGTCAGTCGCACTACAGAACAGCACCACTTCACCACCAATGACTGGGCCTCCATGCGAGACCTGTGTGCCCTGTTGCGCTGTTTCGAGTACTCCACCAACATGGCCAGTGGCGATGACGCCGTGATCAGCGTTACAATACCACTTCTATGTCTCCTTGAGAAAACACTTAGGGCGATGATGCAAGAGGAGGTGGCCCAGGAGGAGGAGGAGGAGGAGGAGGAGGAGGAAGAGGGGTCATTTTTAGCACTTTCAGGCCAGTCTCTTCGAAGTGACTCAGAGGGAGGTTTTTGGCAACAGCAGAGGCCAGGTACAAATGTGGCCAGACAGGGCCCACTACTGGAGGACGAGGAGGACGAGGATGAGGAGGAGGTGGTGGAGGATGAGGATGAAGCATGGTCACAGCGGGGTGGCACCCAACGCAGCTCGGGTCCATCACTGGTGCGTGGCTGGGGGGAAAGGCAGGACGATGACGATACGCCTCCCACAGAGGACAGCTTGTCCTTACCCCTGGGCAGCCTGGCACACATGAGCGACTACATGCTGCAGTGCCTGCGCAACGACAGCAGAGTTGCCCACATTTTAACCTGTGCGGACTACTGGGTTGCCACCCTGCTGGATCCACGCTACAAAGACAATGTACCCACCTTACTTCCTGCACTGGAGCGTGATAGGAAGATGCGCGAGTACAAGCGCACGTTGGTAGACGCGCTACTGAGAGCATTCCCAAATGTCACAGGGGAACAAGTGGAAGCCCAAGGCCAAGGCAGAGGAGGAGCAAGAGGTCGCCAAGGCAGCTGTGTCAATGCCAGCTCCTTTGAGGGCAGGGTTAGCATGGCAGAGATGTGGAAAACTTTTGTCAACACGCCACAGCTAACTGCACCACCACCTGATACGCAACGTGTTAGCAGGAGGCAACATTTCACTAACATGGTGGAACAGTACGTGTGCACACCCCTCCACGTACTGACTGATGGTTCGGCCCCATTCAACTTCTGGGTCTCTAAATTGTCCACGTGGCCAGAGCTAGCCTTTTATGTCTTGGAGGTGCTGGCCTGCCCGGCGGCCAGCGTTTTGTCTGAATGTGTATTCAGCACGGCAGGGGGCGTCATTACAGACAAACGCAGCCGCCTGTCTACAGCCAATGTGGACAAGCTGACGTTCATAAAAATGAACCAGGCATGGATCCCACAGGATCTGTCCGTCCCTTGTCCAGATTAGACATTAACTACCTCCCCTTAACCATATATTATTGGACTCCAGGGCACTTCCTCATTCAATCCTATTTTTATTTTCATTTTACCATTATATTGCGAGGCTACCCAAAGTTGAATGAACGTCTCCTGTGTCTGGGTGCCGGGGCCTAAATATATGCCAATGGACTGTTCCAATGTTGGGTGACGTGAAGCCTGATTCTCTGCTATGACATGCAGAATGATTCTCTGCTGACATGAAGCCAGATTGTCTGTTACGGGACCTCTCTCCTCTGCCTGTGTGCTGGGCCTAAATATATGCCAATGGACTGTTGCAGTGGTGGCTGACGTGAAGCCTCATTCTCTGCTATGACATGCAGACTGATTCTCTGCTGACATGAAGACAGATTCTCTGTTACGGGACCTCTCTCCTCTGCCTGTGTGTGTGCTGGGCCTAAATATATGCCAATGGACTGTTGCAGTGGTGGCTGACGTGAAGCCTCATTCTCTGCTATGACATGCAGACTGATTCTCTGCTGACATGAAGCCAGATTCTGTGTTACGGGACCTCTCTCCTCTGCCTGTGTGTGTGCTGGGCCTAAATATATGCCAATGGACTGTTGCAGTGGTGGCTGACGTGAAGCCTCATTCTCTGCTATGACATGCAGACTGATTCTCTGCTGACATGAAGACAGATTCTCTGTTACGGGACCTCCCTCCTCTGCCTGGGTGCTGGGCCTAAATATATGCCAATGGACTGTTGCAGTGGTGGCTGACGTGAAGCCTGATTCTCTGCTATGACATGCAGACTGATTCTCTGCTGACATGAAGACAGATTCTCTGTTACGGGACCTCTCTCCTCTACCTGTGTGCTGGGCCTAAATATATGCCAATGGACTGTTGCAGTGGTGGCTGACGTGAAGCCTCATTCTCTGCTATGACATGCAGACTGATTCTCTGCTGACATGAAGCCAGATTCTCTGTTACGGGACCTCTCTCATCTGCCTGTGTGTGTGCTGGGCCTAAATATATGCCAATGGACTGTTGCAGTGGTGGCTGACGTGAAGCCTCATTCTCTGCTATGACATGCAGACTGATTCTCTGCTGACATGAAGACAGATTCTCTGTTACAGGACCTCCCTCCTCTGCCTGGGTGCTGGGCCTAAATATATGCCAATGGACTGTTGCAGTGGTGGCTGACATGAAGCCTGATTCTCTGCTATGACATGCAGACTGATTCTCTGCTGACATGAAGACAGATTCTCTGTTACGGGACCTCTCTCCTCTGCCTGTGTGCTGGGCCTAAATATATGCCAATGGACTGTTGCAGTGGTGGCTGACGTGAAGCCTCATTCTCTGCTATGACATGCAGACTGATTCTCTGCTGACATGAAGCCAGATTCTCTGTTACAGGACCTCTCTCATCTGCCTGTGTGTGTGCTGGGCCTAAATATATGCCAATGGACTGTTGCAGTGGTGGCTGACGTGAAGCCTCATTCTCTGCTATGACATGCAGACTGATTCTCTGCTGACATGAAGCCAGATCCTCTGTTACGGGACCTCCCTCCTCTGCCTGGGTGTGTGCTGGGCCTAAATATATGCCAATGGACTGTTGCAGTGGTGGCTGACATGAAGCCTCATTCTCTGCTATGACATGCAGACTGATTCTCTGCTGACATGAAGACAGATTGTCTGTTACGGGACCTCCCTCCTCTGTCTGCCTGTGTGCTGGGCCTAAATATATGACAATGGACTGTTACAGTGGTGGCTGACGTGAAGCCTCATTCTCTGCTATGACATGCAGACTGATTCTCTGCTGACATGAAGACAGATTCTCAGTTACGGGACCTCTCTCCTCTGCCTGGGTGCTGGGCCTAAATATATGCCAATGGACTGTTGCAGTGGTGGCTGACGTGAAGCCTCATTCTCTGCTATGACATGCAGACTGATTCTCTGCTGACATGAAGCCAGATTCTCTGTTACGGGACCTCTCTCCTCTGCCTGTGTGCTGGGCCTAAATATATGACAATGGACTGTTCCAGTTTTGCCTGACGTGAAGCCTGATTCTCTGCTATGACATGAAGACTAATTCTCTGCTGACATGAAGCCAGATCCTCTGTTACGGGACCTCTCTCCTCTGCCTGGGTGCTGGGCCTAAATATATGCCAATGGACTGTTGCAGTGGTGGCTGACGTGAAGCCTCATTCTCTGCTATGACATGCAGACTGATTCTCTGCTGACATGAAGCCAGATTCTCTGTTACGGGACCTCTCTCCTCTGCCTGTGTGTGTGCTGGGCCTAAATATATGCCAATGGACTGTTGCAGTGGTGGCTGACGTGAAGCCTCATTCTCTGCTATGACATGCAGACTGATTCTCTGCTGACATGAAGCCAGATTGTCTGTTACGGGACCTCTCTCCTCTGCCTGTGTGTGTGCTGGGCCTAAATATATGCCAATGGACTGTTGCAGTGGTGGCTGACGTGAAGCCTCATTCTCTGCTATGACATGCAGACTGATTCTCTGCTGACATGAAGCCAGATTGTCTGTTACGGGACCTCTCTCCTCTGCCTGGGTGCTGGGCCTAAATATATGCCAATGGACTGTTGCAGTGGTGGCTGACGTGAAGCCTCATTCTCTGCTATGACATGCAGACTGATTCTCTGCTGACATGTAGCCAGATTCTCTGTTACGGGACCTCCCTCCTCTGCCTGGGTGCTGGGCCTAAATATATGCCAATGGACTGTTGCAGTGGTGGCTGACGTGAAGCCTCATTCTCTGCTATGACATGCAGACTAATTCTCTGCTGACATGAAGCCAGATTCTCTGTTACGGGACCTCTCTCCTCTGCCTGGGTGCTGGGCCTAAATTTATGAAAATGGACTCTTACAGTGGTGGGTGACGTGAAGCCAGATTCTCTGCTATGGGACCTCTCTCCAATTGATTTTGGTTAATTTTTATTTATTTAATTTTTATTTTAATTCATTTCCCTATCCACATTTGTTTGCAGGGGATTTACCTACATGTTGCTGCCTTTTGCAGCCCTCTAGCTCTTTCCTGGGCTGTTTTACAGCCTTTTTAGTGCCGAAAAGTTCGGGTCCCCATTGACTTCAATGGGGTTCGGGTTCGGGACGAAGTTCGGGTCAGGTTCGGATCCCGAACCCGAACATTTCCGGGATGTTCGGCCGAACTTCTCGAACCCGAACATCCAGGTGTTCGCTCAACTCTACACATGACCTAACCCCTCAGATGAACACCATAAAAAATAAAAACTGTGCTAAATAAACCATATTTTTGTCACCTTACATCACAAAAAGTACAACAGCAAGCGATCAAAAAGGCGTTTGCCCACCAAAATAGTACCAATCTAACCTTCACCTCATCCCGCAAAAAAAGAGCCCCTACCTGAGCCCAAAAAATAAAAAAAACTATAGCTCAGAATATGGAGACACTAAAACATCATTTTTTTGTTTTAAAAAAGCTGTTATTGTGTAAAACTTACATAAATAAAAAAAAGTATACATATTTGGCATCGCCGCGTTCGTATCGACCGGCTCTATAAAAATATCACATGACCTAACCCCTCAGATGAACACCGAAAAAAATTAAAAATAAAAACTGTGCTAAATAAACCATTTTTTGTCACCTTATATCACAAAAAGTGTAATAGCAAGTGATCAAAAAGTCACACGCACCCCAAAATAGTGCCAATAAAACTGTCATCTCATCCCACAAAAATCATACCCTACCCAAGGTAATCGCCCAAAAACTGAAAAAATTATGTCTCTCAGACTATGGAGACACTAAAACATGATTTTTTTTGCTTCAAAAATGAAATTATTGTGTAAAACTTACATAAATAAATAAAAAAGTATACATATTAGGTATCGCCGCATCTGTGACAACCTGGTCTATAAAAATATCACATGATCTAACCTGTCAGATGAATGTTGTAAATAACAAAAAATAAAAACGGTGCCAAAACAGCTATTTCTTGTATCTTGCCTCACAAAAAGTGTAATATAGAGCAACCAAAAATCATATGTACCCTAAACTAGTACCAACAATACTGCCACCCTACCCCAGTGGAGGGCAAACTTTTTTGTCAACTGAGCCAAATATCGCCAAAACGACGATTGAAATTTATTTTGAGAGCCACATTTTTAAAACCTAAAATATATAGGAAGGAGATATTAGGAAGGAAGGCAAGATTCGATTCCTCTGTAGTGCAGGATGGGTCGCCGTGGGAAAGAGGCACATTGAAGGGTCTAAAGAGCCGCTTGTGGCTCGTGAGCCGCACTTTGCCGACCACTGCCCTACCCCATAGTTTCTAAAATGGGGCCACTTTTATGGAGTTTCTACTCTAGGGTTGCATCAGGGGGGCTTCAAATGGGACATGGTGTAAAACAAAACAGTCCAGCAAAATATGCCTTCCAAAAACCGTATGACATTCCTTTCCTTCTGCGCCCTGCCGTGTGCCCATACAGTAGTTTACGACCACATATAGGGTGTTTCTGCAAACTACAGGATCAGGGCCATAAATATTGAGTTTAGTTTGGCTGTTAACCCTTGCTTTGTAACTGGAAAAAAATTATTTAAATGGAAAAATCTGCCCAAAAAGTAAAATTTTGAAATGGTATCTCTATTTTCCATTAATTCTTGTGGAACACCTAAAGGGTTAACAAAGTTTGTAAAATCAGTTTTGAATACCTTGAGGGGTGTAGTTTATAGAATGGGGTCATTTTTGGGTGGTTTCTATTATGTAAGCCTCGCAAAGTGACTTCAGACCTGAACTGGTCCCTAAAAATTGGGTTTTTGAAAATTTCTGAAAAATTGCAAGATTTGCTTCTAAACTTCTAAGCCTTGTAACATCCCCAAAAAATAAAATATAATTCCCAAAATGATCCAAACATGAAGTAGACATGTGGGGAATGTAAAGTAATAACTATTTTTGGAGGTATTACTATGTATTATAGAAGTAGAGAAATTGAAACTTGGAAATTTGCAATTTTTTACACATTTTTGGTGAATTTGGTATTTTTTTATAAATAAAAATGATTTTTTTAAATCTCATTTTACCAGTGTCATGAAGTACAATATGTGACAAAAAAACAATCTCAGAATGGCCTGGATAAGTCGAAGCGTTTTAAAGTTATCAGCACTTAAAATGACACTGGTCAGATTTGCAAAAAATGGCCGTAAGGTGAAATAGGGCCGAGTCCTTAAGGGGTTAAATGGATCTGCTTGTAAAATGGGCCAATGCTTTTCGAAGATATTCTGCAAGACATTATGATTGATATTGTATGTAGTGATAAAGGAGGTTTGGTGTTTCTTGGTGGTTTTTGGGTCTGTTTCTTAGGTTTGTGAAGACAGGCATTTTTCCTGGGTGCATTCTTGTGTTTGCTGGAGGGCTGCCTTAATGACTCCACTAGGATGACTCGGCTTGCAGCGTTTTCGTGACCGTCTGAATATGCGGAGCCTAACGCAATATTGACACAATATGGTGCAATTGAAAACGGATCCGTCCACCATTGACTTTCAATGTAAGTCAAGACGGATCCGTTTTGACTTAGACTTTTTTTTAATGAATAATGCAAATGGATCCGTTATTAACGGATACAAGCGTTTGCATTATTCGTGTGGATCCGTCTGTGAAAGTAGCCTAAATGGGACGTTGTTCTTCCACTTTTTGTGATGTGCACTCTGGTAATCTAAATAGCTATTCCCATCCACTTTTTTTTAAGAAAGTCTTGGTCTCTATAGAGTTTTCTTTGGAAGAGAGGACCAGATCTAAATATTCAATAAATGTTTTGGAATAGTTGGCCGTAAATGTGAGGTTGAAATCGTTATTGTTCAAGTGAGCAGTGAATTTGTTAAGGTCGTCCAAACTTCCATCTCAAATGAATAGTAGGTCATCAATATAACGTCTGTAGAATACAAATTTGTTTCACCAAGGGTGTTTATTATAGATGAAATGCTCCTCAAATACTCCTATATATAAATACTGCCATACATCGCAGTCCCTTTTGTCTGCTTATATATTTTATTTTCAAAGGTAAAAACATTATGATTCAGTATAAAATCTATAGCTTCCAGTATAAAATGGCTTTGCAAACACGGCAGGCTCTTGTCTCGCTGTAAGAAATGCTGTATGGCATTGATTCCGCTTGTGTGTGGGATGTTGGAATAGAAGGATGAGACGTCTAGTGTGACCCAGGTGTAAGAGTCCTTCAATTCTATTCCCTTGAGAAGAGTGATCAGGCTTGTATTTTATAATTACATCTTAATTTCACTTTAACAAAACTCTTTATGTCCTTTCTCCAATCATGTGAACAAGTAAACTTATTCTTATCATCCCTCATCAGACTCCGGTCCAGATACCTAATTAAGCGGTACCCTGTCCTCAGCTTACCGATCTAACTGTGCCAGCGCACCGATACTGAGTACGCTGACACCGCGCGCACACATGAGTTCTTCTGACACTGCGCGCACACATGAGTTCTTCTGACACTGCGCGCACACATGAGTTCTTGATTCTTAACCATCCATTCTCCATTTGACCTATAGCATCTTGACTGGTCACGCTAACTGCATGTGCCCAGTTCCAAGGTAACTACCCCCACCCTCCTTACCCATGCTTCTTCTTTTTCAGCATGACTCATATTATTCCTACTCAATATTAGCCACTCTCATTATTCAACAATCTGCACACCCAATGAATGATGTCTATATATATATTTTCACATCATCCTAATCATGTTTTATAATTGATTTAGTCGACGTTATTGTGACCATTACTACTATTATTATTATTATTATTGTTACTACTATTATTATTATTATTGTTATTATCCTGTTTGATATTGGATCCTAACCTTGTTTAATCAGTGATACTATCAGTCTCATCATGATTCCCCTGCTACTCAAATTATGTCATCCCCCTTGAGTTTTGGGTCTAATCTTGTATCACGGCCACCACTTTAAACATTATTTTAACATTATTATTACCATCATTATTATTATTTCCCTAATTGCGAAGTGAATTCTAATCTACTATTGGTATCAGACCAACTTGTGCATTTTCGACAATGTTCTCTACATTCATTATATTGTCTATCGTCCTCGCACCATTTTTTATGAATTATACAAATCTATTTATTTATTTATTCGTTTTTGTTCCTTTTCACTGCTATATGTTATACTACATGTCTTTTTTTAGACTTGAAAAAGGAGTACTCTCACTCCAAAACGCAGTCACCTGATCAAAAATAAAAACCTTTTTGTAAGACTTAATTCGTGGTTGTGGTTTTGCGCCAAGAGGCATCACATTGTGTACGACCTCAGTACAAAGCTTCTTATACCAACTTTATAAAGGTCCTTGTGCCTGAAAAATACATTTCTCAAATATTGAGACTGCATATTTGGCAAAGAAGAGGGAGAGACGATCATATGGTAGTAGTTCTTTCTTTAAATAGGATAAAAACAATAAATTGTTAGGCTCACCTTTACATGTTGTGCATACACAGGCACAACACTCATGAAGGCAAATGGTCGGTGCTGCCAGTATCAGTCACTCCTTGCTTATGGGGTTGCCAGTCCTCCAGAGGAATGATAAAGTGAACAATAGAGGAATATGGACTGGAAAAGTCCATAAGATTCGATACTTCTTTGCGCAAAAACTCAACCTCAATATATTGAAGATGATTCCTTTTTATTGAGATGTAGATGACAACGCGTTTCGGAGTAAATACAGTCCTTTTTCAAGTCTGAGCTCTGGCTGGTGAGATCCCTGCACTGGTAAAGAGATTAGGGATCATTCTCTTTACCAGTGCAGGGATTTCATCAGCCATCTCAGACTTAAAAAAGGAGTGTATTTACTTCGGAAAAAAAAAATTATCTTCAATACATTGAGGTCCAGTTTTTGCACCAAGAAGTATCGAATCTTACGGACTTTCCAGTCCATATCCCTCTATTGTTCAAATATTAAGACTGTGATTCCTATTCTTACACAGTGTAAAATGTACCACTATTCGTAAATCTGCCCCAGCATCTGAAACAGACGTAGAAAATAGTAAATATAATCATCATATTTAGGACCTAACCTGGGTAAGGTATTATAACAACTAAATTAACTAATGCCAACCTAGGCAATGAGACCTATCTTGACCCAGGTGTTAGTTTGAAACTTCACTTTTATTTCTGAATAAACTAAAACCTAAATATCAATAGGTGGGAGAATGAATTGCTTATCTTTATTAATTTTCCTACAGACCAAAAAACCTAAAAGTTAAAATTACAGTCCCCATTTCAACAGGAATTTGAATTGATAAATAACAATGAGAAGGGCACGGGAGAGTGCACTGACTCCCACCTTCTCACTGAAATTCCACAGTGTCCCCGTTTGCGGTGCTATTACTAGCTCTATACTGCTGCCCGTTTGGCAGTGTAAAGCAGAGGGGACCTATACGGCGTCAACCCTCTGTCAGGGGGGAACAAGTGGCTCCCATACACACAGCAGGTAAGCTAGAAACTGAAAGGCTAGGAGCACCACAGGTTAGGCAGATACTAGTAGGTGTACAACAGGACTGACTAATTGATCACTGTGCTGAATGCTAGTCCATGCGGACAACCACAGTTTATTCACTATGAAGGAGACTGCGCATTAAAACAACAAACTGCCCCCCGACATGTTTTGCCAGATAACTGGCTTCTTCAGGGGAAATGTCTGCCTAACCTGTGGTGCTCCTAGCCTTTCAGTTTCTAGCTGACCTGCTGTGTGTATGGGAGCCACTTGTTCCCCCCCTTACAGAGGGTTGACGCCGTATAGGTGTCCTCTGCTTTACACTGCCAAACGGGCAGCAGTATAGAGCTAGTAATAGCCCCGCAAACGGCGACACTGTGGAATTTCAGTGAGAAGGTGGGAGTCAGTGCACTCTCCCGTGCCCTTCTCATTGTTGTTTATCAATTCAAATTCCTGTTGAAATGGGGACTGTAATTTAAACTTTTAGGTTTTTTGGTCTGTAGGAAAATTTATAAAGATAAGCAATTCATTCACCCACCTATTGATATTTAGGTTTTAGTATATTCAGAAAAAAATTGAAGTTTTAAACTGACACCTGGGTCAAGATAGGTCTCATTGCCTAGGTTGGCATTAGTTAATTTAGTTTTAAAAAAATAGTAAATGAGACGGGCCTGCCAGCCTGTTCCCTTCCCCGCAACGCCCACAATTTTAGACCTGGCGTGAGTGGGGGGAAAATCGCAGATTGTGGCGCAACTAATCTTGCGCCACAATCTGCACCTGAAATACACTTAATATAGGCATATCTCAGCTAAATAAATGACCCCCTAAACTCTTGTCCCTTAAACGATGTGCTTCAGGTGTTCCTGACACTGCAGCTTATTCAGTTTTTGCAGTCCTTTATCCAGGGATTGTTCGATGTGATAGCATAGCTCCATACACACAGACTCAGCCTCATCCATATCCTGATGGGTTTAAAATACTTTCCCTTTGCCCAATCATATGGTTATCCATATGATATATCCTTTTCACACTACCCTTTCACAATTTAAGCTTTGTCGTATGGAAACATCAATCTAATGTAAAAAACACGAGTGAGCAGGTTTATTGGGGATAAACTTCTATGTGAATCTACATTAAAATGTGAAAATGAAGTGATCTGAATGACTTCCAATGGGGCATGGTCATGAGTGCTTGGCTAGCCAGAGCCAGGATATGAAAAACTGCCTGGTAGTGTTTTCTTGTATTATTGGTATTTCAATAGTCGGCGACTATAAATTCCTGTTTCTGGTCTTATCATTTAAAATATAACTTTTATTCTTTCTTTATTAAACAATACATTGCCACAAAAACAAAAAGTGAAATGTAAAAAAAAAGTGGGCCAGTGACAGTGCTCTGCCATCAAAGTAAGTGGAGGTATCTTATAAAAATAATAGACGAATATCAGTCTAGTGAATGTATACATAGTATATGTTTCCTACATACATGCAAACCTCCGGTATGTGTTGGAAAATCAGGACCCCCAGTACTCCTCCGACCTGGGCTTATATCGGGATTGTTTACTCTTTGAACAAAGCCCGAACGCAGGCGCACTGACCACTTGGATCGGAAATGCTAAAACTCACTAAGTTTCAGCGCATGCGCGTGTGGCTTTTTGAATACAGGCATAAAAAATTCCAACTCGATATATACCTGGACATATTGAGATTGCCCGTCTCTGGAGACAAAGTCTGAGCACATGCGCAATGACTATCCAATTCGAAATTCTCTAAGTCCCAGCGCTTGCGCCTTTAATCTATAGATATAGACACGAACCTCTTCTAAGTTCTAACGCCTGCGCATATTGAGATTGCTCGATTTCCGAGACAAAGTCTGAGCACAAGCGCAGTGACTATTTGAATCGGAGTGTTAAAACTTTCTAAGTCCTAGCACATGCACCTTGAACTCATAGACACTGACTTGAACCGGAGTGCTGAAAATTTCTAAGTTCTAGCGCATGCGCCTGTGAATCCCTAGACACAGACGCAAATTAATTCTAAGTGTCAACGCATGCGCTTTCAATCACTGAAGCCAAAAATATCTAAGTCTTAACGCCAGCGCGTATCGAGATTGCTTTATTCCCGAGACAAAGTCCGAGCGCTAGCGCAGAGACGATTTGAATCGGAGTGCTGAAATTTTCAAAGTTCTAGCGCATGTGCCTGTAAGTCCTAGATACAGACGTGAATTGACTCTAAGTTCTAACACATGCGCACCTAATCACTGAAGCCGAAAATAACAAAGTTTCGGACCCAGGCACGAAATAAACTATCTGATTGGCCTAGAAAGTGGACACCGTAACATGAGAAATGGATATGATTGGCCCGAATGAATATCACTCAACACGAGATGGAAGTGCTACAGGTGATCAGAAGGTGATATCCGCCCTATGGGTATAAAGGACCTCCTATAGGAAAAGCTTGTGTTGATAGTAGCTCCATTTCCCCTGAAGACGCCGCATCTAGCGGTAAAGCATGTATGGGGGAGCTGCATCCTTAATATTTTAAAAAATATGGTAGGGCAAACAACCGAATAGGAATACGGCGGACTGCAGACGCTGAGCATACCTCACTACATGACAGGGGCAGTGTAGATAGGAAAAAAAGTGCTAAGAGCACGGATACTGAGAGACTCCTAGAAAGGGGCCAGATATAAATCAAAGAAGCACTGTCTACAGGGTAATCAGCTAACAGAGTGCAATCTAGATGATAGAATGCCTGGTGCCGGCTGGCATTACAGACATAAATTATAGCGATATAGGTTATGGACACAGGGATGTCCTTTTGAATAGCTCACTCTCAGACAGCAGCAATGTGCTGTCCGAGCGTGAGCTGGAGGGAGAAAATCCCCCTCCCTCCCACATTTGCAGCTGACAGAAGTTGATTTTTACCTTCATTTTTTCAATCCCTGTCGGGTGCGGAGAGAGGGCGTGGCTTAGCAGGATCTGGGGGCGGGGTTTTTAAGTCCATCTTTTGAGGGTGGCCTGAATGGCCACCCTATCTGCCCCCTGAACTGTGACCTCCACAGTACTCCGCTCCCTTAACAGTGTCATCCACAGTGCCCCCTGCCCCTTTAAAGCTGACCTGTAGCAGTGAAGAAAAATTACTGGGTTGTTATGGAAACCTGGTGTAAAACTGTGTGTATGTGGAGATTAAGGATCTGCAAGCTTCTATTGGCTAAGGGACATGCGACTGTGTGTATGGCAGTTGGGATGTGAAGAGAAAGACCTGCAGGCTTCTATTGGCTAATGTAGGTCATGTGATGTGCCATATTTGCATGTTTTAGGAATATCTCAGTAACAGTACGTGCCAGAGAGCTGAGACCCGGACCACCTGATGTACCTGTGTGCCAAAAGTTGTGATTTTAAATGCGACGGTGCGGATTAACTGGGCAGCAGAGTTGAGAATAAATTGGAGGGGAGCGAAAGTGCTGGATGGGAGGCCACAAAAGGAGGATGTTGCAGTAGTCCAGGCGGGAAATGACGAGAGCATGCACTAGCATTTTAGGTGAGGAAGGCGTGACTACGAGAGATGTTCTTAAGTTGAAAACTGTAGGTGGAGGTGAGGGTTTGGATGTGTGGTTTAAAGGATAGGGCAGAACAGCGAGAGTGTACCAAAAATTGTAGGATCAAGGAACACATCCAGAAAAAAATTGGATCTTGTGTGGAAGTAAATAGTCATGGATTGGTTCCAGAAATATGATAGTGTTTTACTTGCTTCCTTGGCCTTCCTAGTCTACAAGATCTTAAACCTATAGAGCATCTCTGGCATGGGATACAATGAGCTGTTCGGATGATGTCAGTGCTTCCCTCTTATCCTGTCCACATGGGCCAATATGCCTGAAGAATGATTTCAACACCTAGTGGAATATATGCCACGATAAATTATTTCAGTTCTAAAGGCGAAGGAGATCCAATGCTTTACTAGATAAGCGTCTATTTAACAAAGTGGCCATTCTTTATATAGCCATGAGAAATATTATTTCCACATGATTAGTCAACAGTTGTGTTTTCTGGATTCTATTAGTATTTTTGGATAACAGATGTTTATTGGTAATTACAGACATTTCTAAATCATCATTTAATGTTCAAAACTGCTTTACTTTGGCTTTAATATAAATACTTCCAAGTGTAAATTCATAGATGTTTAAGACAATGATATCTGTGGCTAAAACATATCCTACATTATTATGGCTTCTCCCCAGTGTGAATTCTCTGATGTTAAGATCTGATTTCTGATTCAAACATTTCCCACATTCTGAACATAAATATGGCTTCTCCGCTATGTGAGTTCTCTGATGTATAACAAGTTCTGGTTTAAAGCTACAACTTTTCCAAGTCTGAACATGAAAATGGCTTCTTCCCTGTATGGATTCGCTGATGTTTAACAAGATCTGATTTCTGGATAAAACATTTTCCACATTCTGAACATGAGAATGGTTTCTCCCCTGTGTGAATTCGCTGATGTTTAACAAGATTTGATTTCTGGATAAAACATTTTCCACATTCTGAACATAAAAATGGCTTCTCCCCTGTGTGAATTCGCTGATGTTTAACAAGATCTGATTTCTGGATAAAACATTTTCCACATTCTGAACATGAAAATGGTTTCTCCCCTGTGTGAATTTTCTCATGCATAATAAGCCTTGATTTATTGCTAAACCATTTCCCACATTCTGAACATGAAAATGACATCTCCCCTGTATGAATTTTTTTATGTGAAATAAAACTTGATTTATTGCTAAAATATTTTCCACATTCTGCACATGAAAATGGTTTCTCCCCCGTGTGACCTCTCTGATGTTTAACAAGATCTGATTTCTGAATATAACATTTTCCACATTCTGAACACGAATATGGTTTCTCCCCTGTGTGTATTCTATCATGTATAATAAGACTTGATTTTTTCCTAAACCATTTCCCACATTCAGAACATGAAAATGACTTCTCCCCTGTGTGAATTTTCTTATGTGAAATAAAACTTGATTTATCGCTAAAACATTTCCCACATTCTGCACATGAAAATGGTTTCTCCCCCGTGTGACTTCTCTGATGTTTAACAAGATCTGATTTCTGACTAAAACATTTTCCACATTCTGAACACGAATATGGTTTCTCCCCTGTGTGTATTCTATCATGTATAATAAGACTTGATTTTTTCCTAAACCATTTCCCGCATTCTAAACATGAAAATGTCTTCTCTCCTGTGTGAATTTTCTTATGTGAAATAAAACTTGATTTATCGCTAAAACATTTCCCACATTCTGCACATGAAAATGGCTTCTCGCCTGTGTGACCTCTTTGATGCTTAACAAGATCTGATTTCTGGATAAAGCATTTTCCACATTCTGAACATGAAAATGGCTTCTCCCCTGTGTGAATTCTATAATGTGTAATAAGACTTGATTTGTTGCTAAAACATTTCCCACATTCTGAACATGAATATGGTTTCTCTCCTGTGTGACCTCTCTGATGTTTAACAAGATCGGATTTCTGGATAAAACATTTCCCGCATTCTGAACATGAAAACGGCTTCTCCCCTGTGTGGATTCTCTTATGTTCAATAAGGCTTGTTCTTTTGCTAAACCATTTCCCACATTCTGAACATGACAATGACTTCATCCCTGTGTGAGTTTTCTCATGTGAAATAAAACTTGATTTATCACTAAAACATTTCCCACATTCGGAACATGAAAATGGCTTCTCCCCTGTGTGAATTCTCTCATGTTTAACTAGATCTGATTTCTGGATAAAACATTTTTCACATTCTAAACATGAAAATGGTTTTTCCCCTGTGTGAATTCTCTTATGTGTAATAAGACTTGATTTGTTGGTAAACAGTTTCCCACATTCTAAACACGAAAATGGCTTCTCTCCTGTGTGAGCTCTTTGGTGTATTATAAGACTTGATTTCATCCTATAACATTTCCCACATTCTGGGCATGAAAATGGCTTCACCCCTGTGGGAGTTGTTGGATGTTCACTTCTTCTGTGTCCTTTGTTTTGCTTAACAGTCTGTGATGAGTCAAAAGGCAAGACTTGTTGAAAAAGATCAGATGATTGACTGTTGCTTTGCAAGGCTGAGGGTGTATCTGGGATAATGACATATACTTCATAAGCATCTTGTACCAGAGCATGATCATTTGCTTTTAAATCTTTAGGTGTCGGAAGTCCCTTTGAGCTCCTGATATAGTCATCTGCCAAGAAAAAAAAAATTATCATCATTTATTAAATTTCTAAAACAATGGTTTGCATAAGAGATCACAATCTAAGAGTAGACTTCGGGGCAAGGACCAGTAGATCATGATGTTAGGCCACCAAGCTATTCTCTTGTAGTTTTCCACTCCTTGATGCTAGCATCTTCATAAGTTCACATTTCAGTGTGTTTCACCAATCCTTTTTAGTGAAATGGACAGTGGTGTCTATCTTGCACACTCCCTACAACTACATGCACTTTAGCACAGAGGGCAGAGGGAAGAAGTAGTATGGTCACGTGATGTATAATGAAGTCATGGCTATGAGCTGACATAGATTTACATTATAATTCTGCCAGGTTCTGATGTGATTTATAAAAAAATCTGTTGGGTCAGGCTATCTTGAAATAGTTATACAAAGTAGTTGGAGGGCACTCAAATATCTGACAACATCCACGGCAGGATATCAGTAATCCTAATTTATTTGCATAAAACGAATATGTTTGCATAAAACTAATAAAACCTGCATACATACAATATAAATTATATTATAATATAAAACATATACATGTGTCCATGTGGCCAGGTGCTGTATTATTCAGTCAGCCCTGTGACCCTATGTAATCGCCAGGTGGGCGTATAAGTCACTTGTAAATGTCCGCACTAGATCACCCGTTTGGTGATTCCTATACAATAGGAATCGCTAGTGTAATGTCTTCCAAACAAGCCCCATAGGGCAGAGTACTTTACCCCTCTTCCGTTCCCGTGGACTGATCCAGCCGGAGCCGCTAAGACTCACCCGGCATCCCGAGGGGTCAGCAGGTCTCAAACGCGGTGTCCCACGTGACCTGGCTGCGTCTCACGTGATGCACACCGCTCTGTAGAAGGCTGGTGAGTACGCTGGGTCCTAGAGTCCTGACCGTATGTTGGTCTCTGTATCAGATCTCGTTTGTTGGGGGTCCAAGGGGTGGAATGCCTGTTGATGGAATGCCGGTTTATGACAGCACAGGACCCTACTATGGAATTTTGAGGTGCCAACATCAACAGGCATTCCACCCATACACCGAGGGTAGCTACCAGATAGCAGGGGTTATTAAAAACACTGGTCCATACTTAACAGCAATTTTGGTAATGTTAAGGAATTTGCCGTGCCCCCTCTAATGTCATATAGGAGATCCAGCAGTTTACGTGACAAATTGGTTAGGGCAGAGGTAGCTGGAGATAGGACATCCACTCAAATGTATATAGGTCACAAGAAATATGGATGCTACCCGTGTCTTAGCTGCGTGAATTGCGTAGCAGCAGTCGGGAGGAGGGTGAGGTACGTCTGGCCCAGCGCATGCGCATGGCAGAGATGGGGACGCCAGCACTCGCGGCCACTATAGATACCATAGGCGGTATGCAACACTATTTTAAATGTCATAGGATACAGCTGTATCCTTCTTAATAGGTTTTTAACCCCTTACACACTGAGCACTTTTATAATGCATATGAGATAAGATTCTTGGCCCCTTTTGTTTGACGTTAAGGGCTATAGATATTTATATAGGAATACTACCTGTATTGTATAACACTGATTGTCTGTATAATCACTAGAAATATGGGTTTTACATTTGACATGCATAAGTATGTATCACTATTTATTTGGCACTGAGTATCATGTGATGTTATTGCTGAAAGTCATGTGACTTTATTGCTAACATGTGAGTTCACTAATTACACTGTGTTTGCACTGAGTTGTGGGTATATATACCCAGTATTTTGCACTGTTGTGTAGCTTGACAAAGACCTCATTGAGTAGGCCGAAACGTTGCTGGGAATAAAGTTTTGGAGTCTTCATCCTGCCACCGAAATCTGGAAGTGCTGCCTCGTTCTTTGAAAAGTACATATCTTGGATATATAAATTTTAATATTAATTTTGAATATTTATTTTTCATTACTACATTATTAATTATTAATCGATTATTCAACATATTATTATACATTTTTTCCCCTACCATTTATTACCATTATTCTATATATTTTACAATATATACTTATTTATTCCCTATGAATTATTACTATTTGCGATTTGAATTTATTTGTATTCCACTACAGTTTTCTATCTATTTATTGACTATTGGTTCTTGATTGATTGATTTATAATCAGTCCTTTTTTATATATTTATTTCCCACTATCTACCAATGTATGTATATGTATAATTATTTCATCTATTATCATTATTGCTTATCATAGTTTATTGTCGTTAATTATCATTATTTTTCATTGTTATTGTGCCTGTAAATCAGTTTCTCTAATTTGCTTATGTGTTGCATCCCCTCTCAGTCTCCCACCTGGCCACACCAATAGGGTTGCCCCCCCAATTTACAATACATATCATATCACATACATTTTCCACACCACCTCCCTTCCCTGAAGCCATCCTACTCCGAACTCTGCTGCGCTTGTCTCCGCAGCAACCAGGCTGCCATCTGGTGCCAGCGAGCCGCGATCAAGTGATCGATTACGTGACCCTCCATTCAATGTGAGCGCTCCATGCTCAGGAGCGCGGTTTTCGACTGAATCACAATATTTAAATTAGCCTGGCCTCACCACGCCACCACCAATGACACTACCTCTGCAATTATAATTAAAATTGAAAATATAATCCCGATTATTAGATCAGCACACATCTTCTGGGGACCCATCTCCATTAACCACTCCCCCTCTAGCACCGCCCACTTAGCATTTTTGATTTTTTTTTGTGTATTTAAATGCTGTGTGTATGTGTAATTCATATGCAGTGTTCTGTACCTGATAAAGGGGAACTATTCCCCGAAACGCGTTGCACTTCTGCAATAAAAGTATCATATTTACTATTACCTTCTGGACTGGATTCTTGCGCCCTGGGATATTTTATCTACTTACCTCTGTGAATTAGAAGACAAACCCAGCATTCTGAACAACACTGTGGGATGTCATATACTGCACTAATTGTGGTCAGAAGTTATATTAGAAAATAACTATACTAAATGTTTTCTATTTGTGCAATTTTAAGAACTTGTAGATTCTCTATGTAGTCAAAGGTCATCATAAGGAGAATGGCTGGGATGTAACCGGCCAGTGGATAAGATAGGAGCATAGGTAGATACATAGCCAGGTATCAGAGCCAGGCGAAGTATAATGAGAAGTATGAGGCAATTTGAAGAACGGGACAGGAGCGCTTTCGTGAAACGGCACATAACGGACATTTCTCTACACTGTTTTTGATGAATACTGTTACACAAATATGAACATGCCCTTAGTATCCAGTTTTTTTTATTTTGTTTTTCAGGTGATTGGATTTATTGTGTCACCTTTCATCACTGTTTGCTTTCATATGGAACATTTTAATGCTTTACAGATTAATAGTGATGTTTTATATGGATTTAGCTTCGCCTCTATAGTTAAATTCAAATAGAAACTGCACATGCCCGTCCAACAGGTAAATCTGCAGTTGCCCGGGATGGGGTGGACCCAAAGCTACTCTGGGTCCTCAGGACACTGTTGAAGTGTTACAACGTGTTGCGGCTCTTCAGAAGGAATTCAATGCAAGTATATAGGAATGACTAAGCAGCTTTTCCAGACCAAAACAAGTCTTCAGACATAAACAACAGAGTTGAACCAGTCAGTCAGAAAGTCGGTGTGTCTGCTTTTTACCCTCCAGGGTAGGTAGGTAGAAAGTCATAAAGTCTCTCAGTATTAGGCCGAATGCACACGGCCGTGGAACACGGCAGTGAGCGGTCTGTGGTATCCTGGCCTGGCATCCTGCTAAGAGTAGGAGCGTACGGCGTCATTGGATGCTATGACGCCATGCGCTTTATGCCACCGCTGCACTACAGTAATACACTCATATAGATCATACGAGTGTATTACTGTAGTGCAGCAGCGGCATGAAGCGCTCTCTTAACCCTTCCCACAGTGCTGTGCCGCTATAGCGTATATTGCAATAAACATATAAATGTAGTTCAAGAATATGAAACCATATAAGTGCACACAACAGTATAAATCACAGTGCAAGTTAACCCTTCAAAGTGCAGTAAAATAGCAATTTGATGGCTTTGCATAGTAGTCAAAGAGGCAAATATCTACAAATACCTATAGTCCAAAGTCCGCACACACTCTTAAGGGCGTTTTACATTGGCCAATAAGTGGGAACGAATGTTTTATTGCTGATAGATGCTTGTTATGACATTTAATCCTGCCATGTAAAAAAGATCCTTACACAAGTGGGTGCAATTGGTTTATCTCAGTACATTTTTTAAACATACATCAAATGTGAGGTTTTATTGCTTTATTTAGTGGTTACTACTCACCTGGGCGGTTATCTGTAGGACTGTCCTCTATCTTCTGCTCATCACCCCTCACATGTGTCTCTGGAACATATATAAGGTTCAGATCTTCGCCTGGATTCTGAACCTGTAAAACAAATATTGTAGAAGTCATCAGACGGTTGTAGAAGTCGTGTGGAATATATTGTGTGATCAGAAAAGATCATTAATTATCATGACGCCCAAAAATGACCGGACAGAAGAAGTTATGTGACACCAATATCTGCAGGTCTCCTGTATAAATATTACAACCAGAAGACTCCATAACCAGAAAATAGTGAGAAGATCCAGACACCATGTAATGTCTATGGTCAGCTGTAATTCTGTCATCTCCACCTTTCTCATTATACAAGGATAAAACATATAATACTAGTGGATAAAACAAGACTGAACACAAGATCTTCACAGCCTTCTACAGATCACATGGGACATTTCGTGAGACCTTATCTCCATCTAGTCCAGCAAGTAAAGATGCAATCTAAATCAGGGTTAGTAGACAAAAAAACCTAGTTCCAGCAATTATTATAACCCTTAAAATTAATAAGCTTTAATTAGATATCCTTAAAATAAGACACACGAACAAAAATCACTGAGATTAACTCAGATAGTTCTACAGCAGGCAGCTATACACATATATTCTGAAGGGTGGGGAGAACTGTCCCTATAGTCTCACCTTAATATACAGTCGTGGCCAAAAGTTTTGAGAATGACACAAATATTAGTTTTCACAAAGTTTGCTGCTAAACTGCTTTTAGATCTTTGTTTCAGTTGTTTCTGTGATGTAGTGAAATATAATTACACGCACTTCATACGTTTCAAAGGCTTTTATCGACAATTACATGACATTTATGCAAAGAGTCAGTATTTGCAGTATTGGCCCTTCTTTTTCAGGACCTCTACAATTCGACTGGGCATGCTCTCAATCAACTTCTGGGCCAATTCCTGACTGATAGCAACCCATTCTTTCATAATCACTTCTTGGAGTTTGTCAGAATTTGTGGGTTTTTGTTTGTCCGCCCGCCTCTTGAGGATTGACCACAAGTTCTCAATGGGATTAAGATCTGGGGAGTTTCCAGGCCATGGACCCAAAAAGTCAACGTTTTGGTCCCCGAGCCACTTAGTTATCACTTTTGCCTTATGGCACGGTGCTCCATCGTGCTGGAAAATGCATTGTTCTTCACCAAACTGTTGTTGGATTGTTGGAAGAAGTTGTTGTTGGAGGGTGTTTTGGTACCATTCTTTATTCATGGCTGTGTTTTGGGGCAAAATTGTGAGTGAGCCCACTCCCTTGGATGAGAAGTAACCCCACACTGAATGGTCTCAGGATGCTTTACTGTTGGCATGACACAGGACTGATGGTAGCGCTCACCTTTTCTTCTCCGGACAAGCCTTTTTCCTGATGCCCCAAACAATCGGAAAGAGGCTTCAACGGAGAATATGACTTTGCCCCCCAGTCCTCAGCAGTCCATTCACCATATTTTCTGCAGAAGATCAATCTGTCCCTGATGCTTTTTTTGGAGAAAAGTGGCTTCTTTGCTGCCCTTCTTGACACCAGGCCATCTTCCAAAAGTCTTCGCCTCACTGTGCGTGCAGATGTGCTGACACCTGCCTGCTGCCATTCCTGAGCAAGCTCTGCACTGGTGGCACTCTGATCCCGCAGCTGAATACTCTTTAGGAGACGATCCTGGCGCTTGCTGGACTTTCTTGGACGCCCTGAAGCCTTCTTAACAAGAATTGAACCTCTTTCCTTGAAGTTCTTGATGATCCTATAAATTGTTGATTGAAGTGCAATCTTAGTACCCACAATATCCTTGCCTGTGAAGCCATTTTTATGCAACGCAATGATGGCTGCACGTGTTTCTTTACAGGTCACCATGGTTAACAATGGAAGAACAATGATTTCAAGCATCACCCTCCTTTTAACAGGTCAAATCTGCCATTTTAACCCAATCAGCCTGACATAATTATCTCCAGCCTTGTGCTCGTCAACATTCTCACCTGAGTTAACAAGACGATTACTGAAATGATCTCAGCAGGTCCTTTAATGACAGCAATGAAATGCAGTGGAAAGGTTTTTTGGGGATTAAGTTAATTTTCATGGCAAAGAAGGACTATGCAATTCATCCGATCACTCTTCATAACATTCTGGAGTATATGCAAATTGCTATTATAAAAACTTAAGCAGCAACTTTTCCAATTTCCAATATTTATGTAATTCTCAAAACTTTTGGCCACGACTGTACAGGGTGGGCCATTTATATGGATACACCTTAATACAATGGGAATGGTTGGTGATATTAACTTCCTGTTTGTGGCAAATTAGTATATGTGAGGGGGGAAACTTTTCAAGATGGGTGGTGACCATGGTAGCCATTTTGAACCCTGTAGTGCTCAGCCCAGGGACAGCCGCTGATGGGGGTAGGTAAGTTCAATAATTGATATCATAGATAACGGATACCCATATTGATAGAGTGATATCCTTAAGATAAAGGCAGTCTGGGTATTACTTAGTGTCTGGCTATGTTTGACAGCACTTCTACTATATTCTACCTGCGATGTAGGTCCGGAATCACTTGACCGGAAGTGCATCTGCGGTCCTCTGCGTTCCACGTACCAGAAACAGGTGACCGGAGATGCGCTCCATCAGAAACACGTGACGAATGTGCGTTCCACCGACCGGAAATGACTAACTTCATAGACCGGAAGTGATGTCAACTGCTAAGCGACGCGGACACAGCATCTGTGGGCGGGAAATGACCGACAGGAGTATATTTAAAAGGGGACTTGGGGCACATGTGGTAGCGGGCCTCTGGAGGAGCCGGTATGCTTTATCCCATAGATGGATGACTAACTAAGTAGGGACATACTCTCCCCAGGAAGTTTTTATCATTCTGATGTCCCTTGGTGATACTGAGCATGTATTTTCTATGATTTAGGATATCTATATGTGGTGATGCCATCTTGCTACTCATTGGACATTTCTTATCTCGGTGGAGACTGTGAGTTTCACTGGTGGAGGTAAAACTTTGGAACCTGGTGTGTTCGATACCATTATATTTTTTTCTCCTCCACAGATGCCTCTATGAAAATGTGACCGTATGGAACAACAACTTCCTTATGTTATGGTCGGCGTACAGTCCAATTGAGATTGATCTCCTCCCGCTATCATCTTATGGCCCCCTCACAATCGATATGAATACATAACGGACACTGAGTTATCAATATTGGTGGTCCTCACCCAAATTACGGATATCACTCTATCAATATGGGTATCCATTATCTATGATATCAATTATTGAGCTTACCAAACCCGATGATCCCACATAGTGGGGGAAACGGTTTTCTTTATGTCTTTCTATGTTTAGGGTGAATTCATTACATATACCTTGATGCACTGTGTACCTTGTTGACTGTTATAACACAGCACTAGGGTTGTATACAGAGTCCATCAATTTACCCTATGTCTATAGGGGAGTGTATATGTACAGTGTCTCTTTTTCTTATTTTTTACTGATAGGCACCTATTCTACCCTCTACCCTCCACCACATTGTTAGGGTTGATTTAGGACTTTGCGAGTCCAGGTTCGAGGACAGGGAGTCCCCACAATCAGGGGCCGTCCCTGGGCTGAGCACTAGATTAGGGTGAGACTATAGGGACAGTTCTCCCCACCCTTCAGGATATATGTGTATAGCTGCCTGCTGTAGAACTGAGTTAATCTCAGTGATTTTTGTTCCGTGTGTCTTATCTCCATCTACCTGATCATCCTGTGGGACATTGCAATGTTCTCCTGAACCATCCTGAGGAAGAAGAGGACTGGGACATCTCTCCGGTGTTCTTCTCTCTTCCTTAACTGTAGGAAACACATCCAGTGACTGAATTCATTCCTTACATGCAAATAATGGGAGGACGTGTGTATTTAGTCATGTCTATTACCTGGTGATGTGAGAGGCCGGTGAGTCTCCATCATGACGTCCTTGTACAAATCTTTGTGTCCTTCTAAATACTCCCACTCCTCCACAGAGAAATAGATGGTGACATCCTGACACCTTATAGGAACCTGACAACACAATGATACAGAGAAGACACAGTCGGCACTCCGTATGTCAGAGATGCGGTGACCACGTCCAGGGTAAGACCTCACGTACTTGCACAAAGAGGATCGGCACTCGCTCAAGTCTACTTAAATGAGTGCCGGTCCTCTTTGTACAAACACAATGATACAGTCATCACCCAGATCCCTTCATAGCGTTCCTGTGTAATGTCCCAGCATTCCCAGCAGTGTCACCTCTCCAGTCAGCAGCTCAATCATCTTGTTGGCGAGTTCTAGGATCTTCTCTCTATTGATTTCCTCATGTATCAGGGGGTGAGGTGGAGGCCCCGTGATTGGGCTCAGGGTTCTTCCCCATCCTTCAGACACGGGGGCCTGACAGCGTTCACTAGAGGTCTTCTTCACTACTGTGTAGTCCTGGTTATGAAGAGACACAGTAATAAATATTAATGTTGAGCGCGAATATTCGAATTAAGAGTATTTATCGCGAATATCGCAACTTCGAGAATTCGAGAATATTTCGAATATAGTGCTATATATTAGTTTTTTTCAGAATATTCATCATTTTTTTCCATCTGAAGCTTGACAAGCAACATAAGCAGGGGGGAATCATAACTTCAGATGGAAAAAAAAATTATGAATATTCTAAAAAACTAATATAAAGCACTATATTCTATAGTAGCTATATATTCGTTTTTGACCCACGCCTGTATTGATTGTGTAATATTCGCATATTACGCGATCATTACCTTGCCGATTTTCAAGTAAAATAAAAGAATATAACGATTATTCAAATTTGCGAATATTATTATTCTACAAAATATTTGCGAAATATTGCAAATTCGAACATGACCCCTGTCCCTCATCACTAATAAATATCACTCCATACATCTCCAGAGTCCCTCACCTCTCCAGTCATGTCCATCTGTTAGTAACATAGATAAGATGATGTAATGTGACATCATCAGAATCTCTCACCTCTCCAGTAAGCCGGTAAGAGGATCTCCAGGGTGAGATTTATTATACTCTCTGCCATCTTGTCACTGTCCTTATTCATCCTTCACGGGCCAATTAGCAGAGGATATCCACTGAGCGGATCCTATATTGTAGGAACCTGAATGAAAAGAAGATTAGACAATGGAAAATACTACAAAATCTGATATAAATACAGTTACTGGAGATAAAATGGGAAAACATTAACCCTTTCATGATATAGTCAGGTTTATTTGTAATGATTATTGGTGTTGCTTTTACTTAACATGATTATGAGATTCTTACATTGTTACACATTTTATTCTATCGGTTGTACATTTTCTTTAATACATTAACCATATACAAAACCTATAGAATTTTTTTTTTAACATCGTCAGTGTTCAAAACTGGTGCGGAACTGCGCCACAATTACCACAACTAAGTTGTACAGCAGCAACTGCACTGTTAGCCACTTGGCCAGGTGAGAGTTCAGCTTCCACACAACTGGATTGCTGAGGATGTAGAGTTGTTTTCTGGCCACACATTTTATTATTGATCACTGACGAAAGAGCGTAGAAGGAGGAGTCTGAACGACAGATGAAGTATATGATGAGGACGATGACTAGAACACTCTCATAGATGTGGACAGACTTGTTCAGGTTGCTGTCCAGTTCTATTTTCCCACTTGATCTGGTGATGTGCCTCATGTGCATAGAGCAATATGGCATTTTAAAAAGACAATTTTTCCCAACAGCTGGGCAGAAATAGTACTACTAAGCGCGGAACTACACCACATTTACAACAACTAAGTGGTATGGCAGCAACTGCACTTCCAGGCACTTGGCCAGATGGTGGTTCAGCTTGTAAAAAAGCTAATTGCTAATTGAGGAGGAGTCGGAGTAAGAGAACACTGATGATAATGACAAGGACACCATACTGCTTGGGGATGCTGGCAGGCTTCCACAAAAAAGACCAGGAGGAGGAAGACTGTAAGAATGTAAAGCTGTTAACTACTTTAATAAAAGTCTGGACTCCATTTCTTCTACCAAATCCCTTTTATCACTGCTTTGGGCGACGCCTGGGGTTCCGGAAATCCAGGTAGGAGCACTGTGACAAGTGCAAAAGCCGCACCTAAAGGGACACTATAGGCAACTCTTACACCACTCTGGCAATCATACACCTGGGTCCCACAATCACCTTCTACATAGGGGGATCAAATCCCTCGTTGCTGAAATGCAACTGGCGTCACAACAAAAAGTCTAAAAACTCAAATAACACCTGTAGAAGAGACCCCTGGCTCCGGACCGGCCCGTTGCAGAAACCACCCATAAATGACCCCATTTTAGAAACTACACCCCTTAAATTATTCAAAACTGATGTTATAAACTTTGTTAACCCTTTAGGTGTTCCACGAGAATTATAGGAAAATGGAGGCGAAATTTCAACATTTCATTTTTTTATGCATATTTTTCATGTTAATACATTTTTTCTTGCAACACAGCAAGGGTCAACAGCAAACTAAACCTCAATATGCATTACTCTGATTCTGTAGTTTACAGAAATACCCCATATGTGGTGGTAAACTGCTCTATAGGCACGTGGCAGTGGTCAGAAGGAAAGGAGCACCATATAGATTTTAGAGGCAGATTTTGCTAGAATGGTTTTTGGGCACCATTTTGTATTTGAAGAGACCCTGACGTACCCCTACAGTGGAAACCCTTAAGCAGTGACCCCATTTTGGAAACCACACTTATCAAAGAATATATTAGGGGGGGGGGGGGGTACTGAGCATATTGACCCCCTAAGCGTTTTAAGGAATTTGAACACTTGGCTGTGAAAATAAAAAGTTTAAATAAACAAAATGTTGCTTTAGCCCCAAATTTTTTATTTTCACAAGGGGTAACAGGAGAAAAAGCACCCAAAATGTGTTTCCTATTTTCTCCTGAATACGGAATCACCCCATATGTGGTGGTAAACTGCTGTGGGGGCACATGGCAGGACTCAGAACGGAAGGAAGCGCCCTATGGCTGTCGCAGCGCAGATTTAGATGGATTGGTTTATGGGCGACATTGGTTTTTATTTTTTGAGTGATTGTCTTATGTGGGGGCTAATTTTTTGCGGGATGAGTTGACATTTTCATTGGCACCATTTCAGGGTCCAAAAGACTTTTTGATCGCTTGGTATTACACTTTTTGTGAGGCAAGGTGAAAAAAAGGCTGTTTTGGCATAGTTTTAAAACCATTTTTTTTTACAGTATTCATATTTTATAGAGCAGATTTTTATTTTTGTTAAGTTTTACACATTAAATGCATTTTTGAACTGAATTAAATCTTGTTTTTGTGCTACCATTTTCTGACTGCCCTATTTTTTTTTATTTTTCTGGCGATTGTCTTAGGTAGGGTCTCATTTTTTGAGGGAAGAGATGGAGGTTTGATTGGTATCATTTTGGGGTACCTAAGATTTTTTGATCGCTTAGTATTACACTTTTTGAGAAGCAAGGTGACAAAAAATGGCTGTTTTGGCATAGTTTTTTAAAAAAAAAAAAAAAAATTTTTACAGCATTAACCTGAGGGGGCATCTCATGGTATATTTTTATAGAGCAGGTTGTTACGGACATGATGATACCTAATGTGTCTATCATTTTTATTAAGTTTTACACAGTAAATACATTTTTGAACAGAATTAAATCTTGTTTTTGTGTTGCCATATTTTTTTCTTTTTTGGGCCATTGTCTTAGGTAGGGTCATATTTTTTGCGGGATGAGATGACTGTTTGATTGGTACCATTTTGGGCTAAATAATTATTTTAAGATCGCTTAGTATTACACTTTTTGTGAGAGAGGATTAATAAAAATTTTGGCAGTTGTTTTTTTTTTTTTTACTGACAGAGTGGATCATGTAATATTTTTATAGAGCTGGTCGATACGGACGAGGCAATACCTAATATGTATACTTTTCTTTTTATCCTATTTTTTTTTTATACTTAATTATGGGGGGAAAAAGCTCTTTTTTTTTACTTGAAACTTTTATATATATTTTTTTTAAATTGTTTATTTTATTGATTTTTAATCAATGAAAAAATGGTACAGGTACTTTGTCTCATTGCACATTCGCAAGAGGCAATACAGGTACAATATTATGCCGTACAACTGCAATATCAAAAATGTACATTCGTACACAAAACATACATTTTGTATCTGAGGCCAATAGACGCAGAAACTTTTATATTTTTATTATACAAAACTTTATTTTCACTTATTTTTTACTTTTTTCCCCCCCCCCCCACAACTTTTGGGGGTCTGATTCCCTGTACAATGCATTACAATACTTGTATTACTTGTAATGCAGTGTATTACTTGTAATGCAGTGTATTACTTGTAATGCAGTGTATAAAAGTGTATTACTCACTGTAATACATTTACAGCCTTCGTGCCTATGAGATCCAGGAGGCTGTATCTCACAGGCTTACATGGAAGGCAGCCCCGATGCCTGTGGAAGGCATTGGGCTGCCTTCCCTGCCATTGGGTCCCTGTCATAGCAGCGCAGGGACCTGATGTGGAAGGGGAGGTAGCTCCTTCCCTCCACACACCCCGCGGTCAGCGCTGACAGCGGCATAGTGAGGGTTAATGCGCCAGCTCCTGCTCCCGCCCGATCAGCGCGCCATAGTACTACGCCGCTGGTCGGGATGTTACTTCCCGCAGCGCGGTATTATTACAGCGCTGGTCGGGAAGGGGTTAATCCTGCAGATCTGTGTATTTTTGTGCTGGCCTAATGGAGATAAACTTGCATTGCAGGAGATACTTGCACAGATCTAGAAGCAGACGAGCTTGGCATAAGCCCGACACGTCTTGTGCCTTTGCTCACAGAATCAAAAGTATCACCAGGTCCTGACCTGAGCAGGAGATCTGCCCCTGTCACTCCTCTTGGAGGTTTGGGCCTTCCGTTTCCTGTGCTCTTTATTGCTGCTACAGCCACCACCCTCCTCATCTGATGTCTCCTCTTGATCATCCCGATTCAGCTCCTAGTTCCTGTACAACACACAATTATCATCAAAGTCCTGTCTCCACCACTTTTATCAGACTGTAATACGTCATCCTCAGCTCATTGACACTCCTCCAGCTGCTACTGCTGTTTACACTACTACCCACATGCTTACCCTGGGAGGCATTTTGCACTCTTATGTTTACCACACATTTTATTATGAGGCCTTCAATTGAAAAGTCACGGGTTTGATACACAGATTATTAAACAGTACTAGAAAAATTGCAAGTGTTTTCTATATAATTTAAAGTTATAGGCACAATTAAATGTTTCTTCCCTTCTACAAACACACTACACACTGGTATTGATAATATAAAATGCGTAAAATAAAACTGCCCTAATTACTGTAATTATTGCAGCATATGCTCAGTAATATGCATGGTATCATGACACAAGAAAGTGCATTAATAGTTAAAAGGGTTATCCGATTCCTGAAATGCTCTTAGTTACCAATAGCAACCAGTCAGATTTCACCTTTTTATTTTCCAAAGGAGCTATAAAAAATGAAAGGAGGAATCTGATTAGTTGCTATAGGCAACTAAGCAAGTTTTACTTTACACCGGTTTGATAAATGACCCCATTACTGCTTATGTAAGAAGGGGAAGAAAAGAAACCGTCCCAATTGGTTTGATGCTGAAAGGGTTAACCCCAGCTACTGCTCAGCGAGTTCAGGAAAGACACTCCCCACCTCTGTAGCTGGAAACTACGGGTCACCGTCCAGGACAAACTTCCTCCAGTCCTGAGAAGGCAGATTCTGTCCTCACTGACTGATTACCTGCCCCAGTAATCCTGACAGACGTACCTCCACCTGCACCGCTGGACACTACATGTATGGGGGAGACTAGTGGGCTAAAGGACCTTTCATGATGTCATGACCATGTGACCATGTGGGGAGGAGTCAGGCTCTGGGCTGTGATGCTAGAGGAGGTAAAGGACCTGTGATGATGTCATGACCATGTGACCAAGTGTGGGCGGAGTCGGGGGTCACATGACCAAGCTCTGCTATAATAGGCAAATATCCTCAATGTGTAGTTAGTGTATGTGTAGTAGAGCTGTCTCTGTGTGATGTGTATGTAGCGGAGCTGTCTCTGTGTGATGTGTATGTAGCGGAGCTGTCTCTGTGTGATGTGTATGTAGAGGAGCTGTCTCTGTGTGATGTGTATGTAGTGGAGCTGTCTCTGTGTGGTGTATGTAGCAGAGCTGCCTCTGTGTGGTGTATGTAGCGGAGCTGCCTCTGTGTGATGTGTATGTAGCGGAGCTGTCTCTGTGTGATGTGTATGTAGCGGAGCTGTCTCTGTGTGATGTGTATGTAGAGGAGCTGTCTGTGTGACGTGTATGTAGAGGAGCTGTCTGTGTGACGTGTATGTAGCGGAGCTGTCTCTGTGTGATGTGTATGTAGCGGAGCTGTCTCTGTGTGATGTGTATGTAGCGGAGCTGTCTCTGTGTGATGTGTATGTAGCAGAGCTGTCTCTGTGTGATGTGTATGTAGAGGAGCTGTCTCTGTGTGATGTGTATGTAGTGGAGCTGTCTCTGTGTGGTGTATGTAGCGGAGCTGCCTCTGTGTGGTGTATGTAGCGGAGCTGCCTCTGTGTGGTGTATGTAGCGGAGCTGCCTCTGTGTGGTGTATGTAGCGGAGCTGCCTCTGTGTGGTGTATGTAGCGGAGCTGCCTCTGTGTGGTGTATGTAGCGGAGCTGCCTCTGTGTGATGTGTATGTAGCGGAGCTGTCTCTGTGTGATGTGTATGTAGCGGAGCTCTCTATGTGATGTGTATGTAGCAGAGCTGTCTCTGTGTGACGTGTAGCGGAGCTGTCTCTGTGTATGTGGTGTTCTTGGTAAGGTCACTGTAGCCCCACGGCCTCTTTAGTTGGACTCCACCACTCATATTGATGACCTATCTTCGGTGTTCAGAGTTTAAATAAAGCTTGTTGAAAGGTGCAGAGCAGACAAGCGTTTAAGCTGTGTGCACTTAGACGCCATCATAGTCATGCCCAGTATTAGCACGGCCAGTGGCGTTGCTAGGGCTGGTGTCACCCAGTGCGGTAGAAAATGGTGTCACCCCCGGAAGCAATAATTTTTTAGTCATATAACCAAAAATATGTTATATAATGTGGTACATAATGTGGGCAAAATATACCTAATTACATACCATTCCCAATACATAAAGTTATTTTTATGTGAAAAATGGCTTCTTCTTTTTTTAAAGTGATACACTTTGGTGCCAGGTGGTGTACCATAATAAAAATTCCAGGGTACACCCCCTGGCACCAAAGAGTATCACTAATAAAAATGTAAAATAGCCTTTTTTCACATAAAAATAAGTTTATTTATTGGGAATGTTATGTAATTAGGTATATTTTGCCCACATTATGTACTGTGGGACTCTTTATTTATTATATATAAATATAGGGGACACGTACTGTGCAGTAAAAATATTGCTATTGCCAAAGTCAGGAGGTAGGCAGGCTGGCAGCTCCAACAGCCCTCCGATGCGGCGCTTGCAGGAGTGTCACTGTACGGGCCTGCGCCTGCGCACTGGATATTCCGATGCTTCTGCCAGTAATCGGAAAACCAGTGCGCAGGCGCGAACATCCAGATCCTCGGCACAGGCGCGGGATTTGGCCACTGGAGGAGGAGGACAAGCTGAAGACACTGGGCGGGCCGCCTGTGTGAGTGAGTCACTGCTGTCACGTGGACGTGACAAGGGCAGGTGCAAGGATTTTTTTGGCAACACAAGCGAAGCTACATCTCAGCGACCCCGCCCGCAGCTCACCTTGTCCTGGTCCCGTCTGCAGCAGCTGGCTTCTCCTCTGTGTGGTCCTGGTATCTTCGCTCTGCTTCAATCGCTGGTTTGAGGACTGTACATTTCGCCCTATAAGACGCACATAGGTTTTAGAGGAGTATAATAAGAAACAATATTTTCCATTATACCTCAGGTCAGACCCCCAATGTTAATCATACCTCAAATCAACCCCCATATCAGCCGTCAGCCCCCATCCATCATGCCCCTCATGTCAGCCATCATGCCCTCATGTCAGCCCCCCATGTCAGCCGTCAGCCCCCATCCATCATGCCCCTCATGTCAGCCATCATGCCCTCATGTCAGCCCCCATATCAGCCGTCAGCCCCCATCCATCATGCCCCCCATGTCAGCCGTCAGCCCCGATCCATCATGCCCCCCATGTCAGCCGTCAGCCCCCATCCATCATGCCCCCCATGTCAGCTGTCAGCCCCCGTCCATTATGCTCCCTAATGGGGGACAATGTTGGAGTCTGCACCATCAGGTGGGGTGACATGATGAGGGACAATGTTGGAGGGGGGTGACATGATGTCACCCCCCCTTCCCCATGGCACAGACTCCAACATTGTCCCTCCATTCATCATTGTCCCGGGTCCCCTCATCATGTCATCCCCTCCTCCCCCCCATGGGTGGCACATTTATTTTCTTCCCCTCCAGGCTCCATGGCACAGACACGTTGTACATTTTGTCCCCCATCTCTTCTCTCCCCCCTCTTTTACAATACAGTCCCCCCCCCCCCCCTCCAATCAACTCAGCAGCTCCTCTGGGCTGAGAATGATCAGTAGTACTGTACCTGATATATCACTGGGGTCTGGCTGGAGTGGGGTCGGGTCCTGGCTCCAGTCTCAGCCTTAAGTTGTCACATACGGACGCAAAACACATACGGACGTCTGAATGGAGCCTTACAGGGGGGTGATCAATGACAGGGGGTGATCAGGGAGTGTATATGGGGTGATCACCCCCCTGTCATTGATCACCCCCCTGTAAGGCTCCATTCAGACGTCCGTATGTGTTTTGCGGATCCGATCCATGTATCTGTGGATCCTTAAAAATCATACAGACGTCTGAATGGAGCCTTACAGGGGGGTGATCAATGACAGGGGGTGATCAGGGAGTCTATACGGGTGATCACCCCCCTGTAAGGCTCCATTCAGACGTCCGTATGATTTTTACGGATCCACGGATACATGGATCGGATCCGCAAAACACATACGGACGTCTGAATGGAGCCTTACAGAGGGGTGATCAATGACAGGGGGGTGATCAGGGAGTCTATATGGGTGATTACCCCACTGTAAGGCTCCATTCAGACGTCCGTATGTGTTTTGCGGATCCGATCCATGTATCTGTGGATCCGTAAAAATCATACGGACGTCTGAATGGAGCCTTACAGGGGGGTGATCAATGACAGGGGGGTGATCAATGACAGGGGGGTGATCAGGGAGTCTATATGGGTGATCACCCCCCTGTCATTGATCACCCCCCTGTAAGGCGTCGTTCAGACGTCCGTATGTGTTTTGCGGATCCGATCCATGTATCTGTGGATCCGTAAAAATCATACGGACGTCTGAATGGAGCTTTACAGGGGGGTGATCAATGACAGGGGGGTCTATATGGGGTGATCAGGGGTTCATAAGGGGTTAATAAGTGACAGGGGGGGTGTAGTGTAGTGTAGTGTAGTGGTGTTTGGTGCTACTTTACAGAGCTACCTGTGTCCTCTGGTGGTCGATCTAAACAAAAGGGACCACCAGAGGACCAGGTAGCAGGTATATTAGATGCTGTTATCAAAACAGCGTCTAATATACCTGTTAGGGGTTAAAAAAATCGCATCTCCAGCCTGCCAGCGAACGATCGCCGCTGGCAGGCTGGAGATAAACTCTCTTACCTTCCGATCCTGTGAACGCGCCTGTGTGCGCGCGTTCACAGGAAGTCACGCGTCTCGCAAGATGACGCGTAGATGCGTGACTCTGCGCAGGGCTGCCACCTCCGGAACGCGATCCTGCGTTAGGCGGTCCGGAGGTGGTTAAAAGAATCCTGTCACCGAGTCCCTGCCAGACTTCCTGTGTGCAACAGACTAATAGGTCCTACAGGAGGTGGCCACGCTAATTTAAATATATAACACCATTTATTTCAAGGGTCATGAGACCACAGCGTGGCTTGGATCACCTACTGACTAAATTTTATTCATAAAACGTTATACTTTTATTGTTACTATTTAAAATTTAAATTTGAACACTCTAAATTATATTAAAAATCCTCAAGATGAGCGGTGAGAACTGATATACAGATTATATGTACCTCTACTCCGTGTACACAAACTGGGTAGGATAGCTCCTGATAATATTCTCAGGGCTTACCCAATTCCCTATAGCTCTTTCAGCAACTTTATGTTTAGTTGCTCATGTATCTCTACTGTGGATGCTCACTGCGCCCATCTGATTCTAAAATCTACAGTATTCCTGCTTCCAGACTTCCTACTCTGCTACAAGCACCCTATACACACACAGTTACACACACACACAGCTCTGCTACATGCAATCTATACCCCCCTATAGCACCCTATACACACACAGCTCTGCTACATGCAATCTATACCCCCCTATAGCACCCTATACACACACAGCTCTGCTACATGCAATCTATACCCCCCTATAGCACCCTATACACACACAGCTCTGCTACATGCAATCTATACCCCCCTATAGCACCCTATACACACACAGCTCTGCTACATACAATACCCCCCCCCCCCTCACTCACTCACTCACTCACTCACTCACCCACTTGTCGGGAGACAGGGAGCCGCAGAGCAGGAAGCCCGGCAGGGACTCGGTGACACGTCTCTGACTCATTCGATTCTTTTAACTAATAAACTCAGACGATTCTCTGAGTCCCTGCGACTCCCCCTGTGCTGTGAGTCAGTGCTGGACTGCTGGCTGCCTCTGATTGGTTGGTTGGAGGGCGGGGAGGGGCGGGGCTAGCTTCCACTGCCTGCTGCTGCCTCTATGCTAATCTGACTGAGCTGTTTCACTCCGTTCAGCTCAGTCAGAATACACATAGTAAGTCAGTCCGGCGGCCGGTGGGGGCGGGTGACACCCCATCAGCCTGGTGTCACCCGGTGCGGCCCGCACCCCCCGCACCCCCCTTGCAACGCCACTGAGCACGGCTGTGATTGGCCGGCGCACCATGTGACCCTGCATGCATAAATGCTGGATCACGTGGTGTGCCGCCATTCCCAATTACTACTCCTTTGCACCAGTGACACAGAAATACGATAGTGAATCCGTGAGGTAATTGTGTCGCTGACACATCTATTGTTTGGGAGGCAAAACCCTTTTCTTGCCGTTGTGACACAGAAATACAATAGTGAATCCCTCAGATAATTGTGTCAGTGACACTAAGCCTATAGTTTTTTAAATTAAGAACACCCCTTTTGCATCTGTCTAAGGCCTCTGTCAGACGAGCGAGTCCATTGGCGGGAATCAAGCTCCATGTGTGAGCGCGATCCTCGGAGCCCACAGCATTACACTGATTTATAATGCTATGTGACTCTGTATGACCTTACTGCTACAGAATGATAGTGGAATAATGCTGTCAGTATGATCCTGTATCAGTAAGGTCTTGCACAGACACACAGCATTATAAATCAGTGTAATATCCAAAAACAACATAGGGTCCTGTATACTAATTATGGCGCTGAGAAGACGTTATTAGATCAAAGCATAGCATGAGGAGGGCAGATCCGGGTTCATTCATGTTTTGGGATATTTTATAGATCCTTTCCTTTTTTTGCACTCTGGTGTTAGCACTCCTCCCATTCAACCAAGGTGGATTTAATTAGCAGAAAACTGCATAAAAACTCCTACCAGCTCTCACTTGGAGTCCCTGAGAGCATATGATAAGGTGAGCTTTGACAACTGTTCACATGGCGGCCAGTGGTTCTGTGCTGGTGGGGCCCAGTGCCAGGGTAGCAGGGGTGCTGTTTGGCTGCTGAGTCCCGCCGTCTGCTGGTGCGGTGCTGTGGCGCCGGTGGTCGCCATGCAGTGCCGCACCAAATTTAGAGTAGGTTCCCACTCGAGGAGGCAACCTTGTCGTGGTGAGTGGGCTTATGCTTTTTGATCAAAATGTGTACTAATGCCTCATATAAGCATGCAACATAAGGGGGGGGGTATACTAATTATGGTGCTGAGAAGTGATGTTAATTATGCTGAGAAGCAGTTATTAGTAGAGTTGAGCGGACACCTGGATGTTCGGGTTCACAAAAAAAGTTTGAGTTCGGGACCCGAACTTGACCCCGAACCCCATTGAAGTCAATGGGGACCCGAACTTTTGAGCACTAAAATGGCTGTAAAAATGTCATGGAAAGGTCTAGAGGGCTGAAAATGGCATCAACATGTGGTTAAGAGCATGGCAAGTGCTCTGCAAACAAATGTGGATAGGGAAATTACTTTAAATAACATAAAATACGTAAAAAAAAAAAAAAAATTATAATCTTGATCTAGGACAGGGATCAGCAACCTCCGGCACTCCAGCTGTGGTGAAACTACACCTCCCAGCATGCAAACTTGCTTGGCTGCTCTTGGAACTCCCATAGAAGTCAATGGAGCATGCTGGGAGTTGTAGTTTCACCACAGCTTGAGTGCCGGAGGTTGCTGATCTCTGATCTAGGAGGACGAGGTCCATATGGAGTAGGAGGTTGAGGAGGCGGTGGATGTGGCGGTGTAGGTGGATGTGGCGGTGTATGAGGAGGAGGTAGCCTACACTGCTTTTTGGTTTTAAATTTATTTTAATTTTTTTAAATTAGGGTACACCCCAAAACATTGGGAAATATAACCTGTGATAACCCCTTCCAGTCGTGATAAACACAAGTTCAGACAATACAATGGCTGCAGGGCAGGCCAGCACCTCCAAGGGTTAAAGGGCAAGCTCAGGCCATGTGCCCAATTTGGAGACCCAGAAGTTGCAGGGGGCAGAACCGTCAGTTAATGTAGGCGTGTGCAAACATACTGCCCCACCATGTCGCACGTCCCCGTGATGTTCACGATCCAATTGGATATCTGCTCTATCAATGGCCTACCATGGTGATCCCGGGTGGCGGGGATATAGGGTTCCAGGCCGGAGAGGGAGCATGAGAAAGAGAGACCACATCCAAGGGAGGTCAATGGATGAAATTTAATTTTGATCGAGCGGAAATATGGGAGAAGTTATTAAAGCAGAAGAAAAGGGCCAATTAAAGATGAATTTTAGAAATTTAAGTCCCTGTCACCTATGCAGAGTAGGGGTTTTTCATGGCCAGAAATGGGTTAATGTCACCCACCAATGGAACAGATTATTTGAAAAAAATTTGGTCCCTGTCACCTATGAAGAGCAGAGGTTTATTCACATCAAAAATTGTAAAATGTCAACCCAAGAATGTAACAGACAAATTAGTAAATTTTTTTAACCTGTATACTAGGTATAGCAGTGGCAAATCACACCCCAAAATTGCTGAATTTCACCCTAAAATGTAACAGACAAATTAGTGAAATGACATAAAATAAGTACAAATAAAATAAAAAAAACTTTTAAGATTTATGAGGTGGAGGTCCAAATGGAGTAGGAGTTTGAGGAGGCGGTGGACGTAGCGGTGTAGGTGAAAGCGGTGGTGGAGGAGGACGAGGTAGCCAACACTGGTTTTTGGTTTTTAATTTATTTAATTTTTTTATTAGGGTACACCCCAAAAGAGTGGGAAATATCAAAAATACAACAATGAGCAATTGCGCTGTAGTGTAACAATGGCTGGGTGAGGCCGGTATACAGGTCTATTTTGCATAAGGTACGGACAAGTCCTGAGGGATCCATGCCTGCTTCATTTTAATGAACGTCAGCTTGTCCACATTGGCTGTGGACAGGCGGCTGCGTTTGTCTGTAATGACGCCCCCTGCCGTGCTAAACACACGTTCAGACAATACACTGGATGCAGGGCAGGCCAGCACCTCCAAGGCATAAAGGGCAACCCAGAAGTTGAAGGGGCAGACCCGTCATTCAGCACGTGTAGGCGTGTGCACACATACTGCTCCACCATGTTGGTGAAATGCTGCCTCCTGCTAAGACATTCCATATCAGCTGGTGGTGCTGGTTGTTGTGGCGTGCTGACAAAGCTTTTCCACATTTCGGCCATGTTAACCCTGCCTTCTGAGGTGCTAGTTGTGCCCCAGCTGCGTTGGCGACCTCTTCCTCCTCATCTGCCTTCGCCTTGTGCTTCCACTGTGCCCCCGCTGTCAGGTGGGAATGCCACCAGCAGCGCGTCTACCAGCATGCGCTTGTACTAGTGCATCTTACGATCACGCTCCAGTGACGGAATTAATGACGGTACGTTGTCCTTGTAACGGGGATCCAGCAGCGTGGCCACCCAGTAATCAGCACAAGTTAGAATGTGGGAAACTTGGCGGTCGTTGCGGAGACACTGCAGCATGTAATCGCTCATATGTGCCAGACTGCCCAGAGGCAACGAAAAGCTGTCCTCTGTGGGAGGTGTATCGTCTGTGTCCTCTGTATCCCCCCAGCCACGCACCAGTGATGGCCATGAGCTGGTCTGGGTGCCACCCTGCTGTGAACAAGGTTCCTCCTCCATCTCCTCATCCTCCACCTTGTCATCCTCCAGAACTGTGACCTGGCTGGACAATTGTGTACCTGGTGTTTGTGGTTGCAGGAACCCACCCTCGGAGCCACTTGTGAATGACTGGCCGGAAACCCTACGAAATTATCCCTCTTCCTCATCCTCCTCCTGTGCCACATCCTCTCCCATCATCACCAGCAAGGAGGCATGGAAGTGGGATAGTAACGCTGAGAACAGCGTTATCAGCACTGGCCATGTTGGTGGAGTACTCGAAACAAGGAACACAGGTCTCATATAGTGGCCCAGTCATTGGTGGTGAAGTGGTGCTGTTCCGCCGAGCGACTCACCCGTGCGTGCTGCACCTGAAACTCCACTATCGCCTGCTGCTGCTCGCACAGTCTGGCCAGCATGTGCAAGGTGGAGTTTCACCTTGTGGGCACGTGGCATATGAGGCGGTGAGCGGGAAGGCCGAAGTTACACTGCAGCACTGACAGGCGAGCAGCAGCAGAGTGACAATTCCGAAAGCACGCACAGACGGACCGCACTTTATGCAGCAGCTCTGACATATCGGGGTAATTCTAAGGAACCTCTGCACCACCAAATTCAGCACATGCGCCAGGCAAGGGATGTGCGTCAAACCGGCTAGTTCCAGAGCTGTTACGAGATTTCGCCCATTATCGCACACCACCAGGCCGGGCTTGAGGCTCACCGGCAGCAACCACTCGTCGGTCTGTTGTTCAAGGCCCGTCCACAGCTCCTGCGCGGTGTGGGGTTTGTCCCCCAAACAGATACGTTTTAAAACTGCCTGCTGTCGTTTACCCCTGGCTGTGCTGAAGTTGGTGGTGAAGGTGTTACGCTGACCGGATGAGAAGGCGGTAGAGGATGAGGAAGCAGAGTAGGAGGAGGAAGTGACAGGAGGCAAACTGAAGCCCCCAGCAATCCTCGGTGGTGGAAGGACATGCGGCAAACTGCTATCCGCCTCAGGCCCAGCCACCACTGCATTAACCCAGTGTGCTGTTATGGAGATATAACATCCCTGACCGTGCTTACTGGTCCACGTATCCGTAGTGAGGTGCACCTTGCCACAGATGGCGTTGCGCAGTGATTTTGTCCCCCACTTGGTTGTGCAGGGAAGGGATGGCACACCTGGAAAAGTAGTGGTGGCTGGGCACGATGTACTGTGGGGCAGCCACCACCATAAGGCTTTTAAAACTCTCCGTCTCCACCAGACGGAATGACAGCATTTCAAAGGCCAATAATTTTGAAATGCTGGCATTCAAGGCCAGGGATCACGGGTGGGTAGCCACACTTTGGAAAAGTAGCAAAAGACTTTAAAAGTTGCAACTTTTTTACTCCATAATAGTGCAGTAAACGCCTTAGTATATTTCCCACATTGTATGATAAATTTGGTGCTTCTTTACCCCAGACTCTTTTGTCTGGCAGTGCTACTACACTTGTCTACACCCCCCCCCCCCCCAACAACATCCACTTTCCAAAACCTTTTTCAAAAAAAGCCCTACTTTGTGAATTTTTGGAGTGCAATAAATTCTACACTGAGGGTGATTGCACACAGTGCGGATTCCGTTTATTTATTTTTCGTTCGGAAAAAATTAAACCTAATACAATACCAGCAAAATGAATCTGATTTGAAAAATTCCAGGTACACTTTGCTTTTTTCTTCCGTGAGGAAATTGACCTGCCATACTGTGACGCTTTGTGATCTCAACCATATGAAGAAATTGCGAATGCGTCCTGTTTTAAAATCACAGGATCACCAGAGCCTTCGCCTGCACACAGAGTTCTTTTTTCAACCCAGAAGTAATTTAACTTTCAGTTACTGCACAGATCAGAGGTACAATTAGCACCTCCTTGCCAAAGACTCTTCCATGCCAGGTTAAGTACCCATCAATCTGGTATTCTCCTAACAGAACCTCATAAAAACTCCCTTTCTGTAGTCGGAGCGGCTCCAACCCAGCATGAATCCTCACACCTTAAGCCTTGTCAGAAAGCTTTAAAAGAAAAGGACAGATCTGTATCAGACAGCTGCATAATACAGGGAGAAAGGTGACCTTGCAGTCACCCTCCATTCCATAGATCTCATATTTTCCCCATATTTCCCTCATGTTTCATAGGATAGGAAAATATGAAATGATTAATCTCTTCAGAGATTGTTCAGATTATTATAACACACCTTCCAGGAAATCCGCCAGTCAATCGGAGATTCCCGCTCTGAGATATAACGGTTCTCAGGCACACTGTATGGTCTTCCAGTCATATTTGCTATCAGATGATGTGTAAAATTGTACTGATTATAAATATCAACTCTTTTTCTTGATTTGACTTACGGGTACGGAGAAACGGGCAAAGCAAAGATTCTGCCAGATTTTCTCCCTATGGGGCAAAGGACTGCCCCTGTTCCAATTGCACAAGGCTGGACCTGTGCAAGTCATAGTCACTCCCCGCTTCAGAGTGGGTAAAACAGAGTGACCCACGCAGATCCTAGTCCTTCATCTACCATCTGACGTTGACTAACCTCACGACCGCCGCTGGATACGGGCACCCCGCCATCTTGGATTATTCCTTCAAAGACTTTATCTTTTACTGGACTCTACCATGGTAATTCAGAACTTTACAGACATTCTATTCCCTTCCACCTCTTACCTATTTCTATCCAACTAATCTGTTCAACTGGCAGGTATATTTATCGGTCAGTTTTAAATTATATATTTTTTGTGTATAGTTTTTAGAATAAAAACTAACGATTTTAATCGTTCCAATTTTTCCCTTGTTACTTGATTATCTGGTCTATGCTAATAACTCTGTCCTCAGAGGAGACATACTACCGCATTGTCTTATTCTTATAAATTGTTGATTGGTTAGCTAGGTTGCAAATAACAGTTTATTCCCTTTAGGATTAGCTAGTCGAGGTCTCTTTGCTCCGATTCAATACAGGTGGCAGCAAAGTTATTTGATTTCCAGCATGAAATCAATAATTTTATTTTACCGATTGTATCATGTATGGGCACACCAATTTAAAATGTCTACTGTGCTCACAGTGTATTCGCCTCCAGAAGTCTCTAGTGGTCGAGACCTGTATGGCAACTGTGGCATAGAACGACGGGATTGGCGGGTGGTTGTCACACATACGCATTTTTAAAATCTAGCATGTCTATTGTTTCTGTGATTCCACACTTTCTGTGGAATGGTTTTTCCCACAGAATTCAATGAGGTTGGGCGCTCATGCACAAATACGTATTTGTTTTCCATGTCCCTTCCGGGTTGGCCCATATGCAGGACCATTCACTTCAATCTGTGTGCCTTTCGATGTCTCTATAGCAGTTGTAGGGATCCAGGCAGTGGTGTAGATAGAACTGACTGGGCAGCACAGCAATATTTGTATGCCCCCCATGACCATCCTGGCATTGCATGTGTGCATATGTAAGAGTGGGTTAACATATGAAATTGATGTATACATTGATAAAATAAGGTAAAAAAAGTGCAACACACCACATTTTTGTATTCTGCAGAGTCCGGTAAAAAATGCGTGCGTTAACGTATATGTTTTTACTCACTGTACGGCGTCAGTCTGAGGCATCTGATAAAGGGGTTATCCAATCCTAAAAAAGGCCCCCCATATCCCGGGCCCCCTACGCTGAATATACCTACCTGGGTCCCCACTCCTGGCACCGCTCCTGGTCCTCGCACCGCTGCTGCTGCTTCTCCCTGTACACGGATGAAAAAATTGCGCCCCCGCGTTGCTAGGGAGGCTCTGCTCTGTCCCCGCCTGCCATTGGCTGCTCCCCCTGAGACCAGATGTTTTCATCTGTGTACGGGGAGAGGCAGCAGAGGTGGTGCGGGGACCAGCAGAGGCGCAGGGAGCAGGGTAAGTACAAACCGGATTCCAAAAAAGTTGGGACACTAAACAAATTGTGAATAAAAACTGAATGCAATGATGTGGAGATGGCAAATGTCAATATTTTATTTGTAATAGAACGTAGATGACAGATCAAACGTTTAATCCGAGTAAATGTATCATTTTAAAGGAAAAATACGTTGATTCAAATTTTCACGGTGTCAACAAATCCCCAAAAAGTTGGGACAAGTAGCAATAAGAGGCTGGAAAAAGTACATTTGAGCATAACGAAGAGCTGGAAGACCAATTAACACTAATTAGGTCAATTGGCAACATGATTGGGTATAAAAAGAGCTTCTCAGAGCGGCAGTGTCTCTCAGAAGCCAAGATGGGTAGAGGATCACCAATTCCCACAATGTTGCGCAGAAAGATAGTGGAGCAATATCAGAAAGGTGTTACCCAGCGAAAAATTGCAAAGACTTTGCATCTATCATCATCAACTGTGCATAACATCATCCGAAGATTCAGAGAATCTGGAACAATCTCTGTGCGTAAGGGTCAAGGCCGTAAAACCATACTGGATGCCCGTGATCTCCGGGCCCTTAAACGACACTGCACCACAAACAGGAATGCTACTGTAAAGGAAATCACAGAATGGGCTCAGGAATACTTCCAGAAACCATTGTCAGTGAACACAATCCACTGTGCCATCCGCCGTTGCCAGCTGAAACTCTACAGTGCAAAGAAGATCCACAAGCTCCGGCGTTTTCACTGGGCCGGGGATCATTTAAAATGGAGTGTGGCAAAATGGAAGACTGTTCTGTGGTCAGACGAGTCACGATTCGAAGTTCTTTTTGGAAATCTGGGACGCCATGTCATCCGGACCAAAGAGGACAAGGACAACCCAAGTTGTTATCAACGCTCAGTTCAGAAGCCTGCATCTCTGATGGTATGGGGTTGCATGAGTGCGTGTGGCATGGGCAGCTTGCATGTCTGGAAAGGCACCATCAATGCAGAAAAATATATTCAGGTTCTAGAACAACATATGCTCCCATCCAGACGTCATCTCTTTCAGGGAAGACCCTGCATTTTTCAACAAGATAATGCCAGACCACATTCTGCATCAATCACAACATCATGGCTGCGTAGGAGAAGGATCCGGGCACTGAAATGGCCAGTCTGCAGTCCAGATCTTTCACCTATAGAGAACATTTGGCGCATCATAAAGAGGAAGGTCCAACAAAGAAGGCCCCAGTTAGAGGCCTGTATTAGACAAGAATGGGAGAGCATTCCTATTTCTAAGCTTGAGAAACTGGTCTTCTCGGTCCCCAGACGTCTGTTGAGTGTTGTAAGAAGAAGGGGAGATGCCACACAGTGGTGAAAATGGCCTTGTCCCAACTTTTTGGGGATTTGTTGACACCATGGAATTCTGATTCAACATATTTTCCCCTTAAAATGGTACATTTTCTCAGTTTAAACTTTTGTTCCGTGATTTATATTCTATTCTGAATAAAATATTAGAAGTTGGCACCTCCACATCATTGCATTCAGTTTTTATTCACGATTTGTATAGTGTCCCAACTTTTTTGGAATCCGGTTTGTATATTCAGCGTGGGGGGCCCGGCATATCAGGGGTCTTTTTTTAGGATTGGATAACCCCTTTAATGTATACATTAAAAGGATGGCAAAAATGTGATGTGAACCCAGCCATAGTGACAGAATAAGCACTAGTACAAGCGGAGCAGGGAGGGGAGGTGCCATGTACTGACAGAGCACGGTCCTCGAGGTCTGCAGTGTGGACGGTGTTTCCCAAGGATCGTTTATCTATTGGGAAATACAGGGTACAGTATAATACACTGGAGTCTATATACTATAAAGATATTAGCCCTATCCCCGAATAATAATACATTTAGTGACTATATTTTACCAACACACGGTGGCTCAGTGGTTAGCGGTGGCTCAGTAGTTTGCACCGGTGCCTTGCAGCGCTGGGATCCTGGGTTCGATTCTGACAGCATCTGCATGGAGCTTGTATGTTCCCATGTTTGCATGGGTTTCCTCCCACACTAAAGACATACTGATAGGGAACTTAGATTGTGAGCTCCTGGGGACAGCGTGTTGATAATATGTGTGAAGTGCTGCAGAATATGTCAGTGTATGGTGGTATTATTCAGTCACTGTATGGCAGTGTTATCCAGTCACTGTATAGCTATAACGTTACCATGTTTGTTATTCAGTTGTGGATTGAGCTATTATTCAGTATGGCGGTGTTATTTAGTCTCTGTATGTTATTTATGTATTTATTTAACTCACTTATGTGGCGCTTTTACAGCCATTAGTATCAGGCTGTCCCCAGTGGGGCTTATAATCTGCTAATGTACAGGCTGGATAACACCACTCATAGTGAACTTAGATTGTGAGCCCAATTGGGGACAGCGTGATGGTAATGTCTGTAGAGCGCTGTGGAATATGTCAGCACTATATAAGTGCACACCATACAGTCATTGGATAACACCACCATATACTGACTGACCAGTTAGTGTATGATGGTTTTATCCAGTCAATGTATGGCGGCATTATCGAGTCACTGTATGGCGGCATTATCCAGTTACTGTATGGCTGTGTTATCCAGTCACTGTATGGTGGTGTTATAAAGTGACAGTATAGCATTGTTATCCAGTCACTGTATGGTGGCATTATCCATTCACTGTATGAAGACGTTATCCGCTCACTGTATGGTGGTGCTATCCAGTTACTATATGGAGGTGTTATCCAGTCACTGTAGAAAGGTGTTATCCGCTCACTGTATGGTGGTGTTATCCGGTGACTGTATGGAGGTGTTATCCGCTCACTGTATGGTGGTGCTATCCGGTGACTGCATGTGTTTTGTTATTCAGTCATGGTATGAGCTATTATTCAGTATGGTGGTGCACTTATATAGTGCTGACATATTCCACAGCGCTCTACAGACATTAGCATCACTCTGTCCCCAATGGGGCTCACAATCTAAGTTCATTATGAGTATGTCTTTGGAGTGTGGGAGGAAACCGGAAAACCCGTAGGAAACCCACGCAAACACGGGTAGAACATACAAACTCCATGCAGATGTCCGGCCGCCACCATCTTGATTGAAGATCCTTAACGAAATTCTGTGGGTGGTGACATATGACATCACCACACCAGCCGATGTGATGTCATCACGGACAGCACAAGATTTAGCACTAGATCTTCAATCAAGATGGCGGCTGGCGGCTTTTCGCAATAAAGTAGATGAGGGTAAGTATGATTTTATTACTTTTTTTTTATATTACACTGTAATATTGATGCCAGGTGCCACGATCAGCGATGAACACGGCATCTGATGGGAAGTGGCACAATCGCCATTCCCTGTCATTTCACCCCCTACTTATAAAGAAATGCTCTTGGTAATTAAGTAAATAGTAATTCATTTTTTTGTAAAATTCAGTAAAGCAGCCAAATTGAATTTTCCTATACTTCACTCCTCTCTAGATATGATCATCATGTGACCAGTGCAGAAGCGGATGGTGAACTACATAAGGAGGAACTTCTGTGCCTGAAGGAGAGGTGAGTGGTGTCCTCCAAGAAATACTGGGAGTTGTACTTCTGTATCCCTCTCTATGTAATGTTCACTGGTGCCCTACAATAACAGTCTGGACTTGCTGGGAATTGTATTTCCCTCCTCTTATAATGTCCACTGATGCTATATAATAACAGTCTGATAATGCTGAGGGTTGTAGTTCTCTCCTCTTATACCTTCTCCGTGTAATGCCAACTTGTGTTCCATAATAGCTGCCTGGATCCATGAAGTGAACTTTATTCCTTGTATAGTGCTATCTGCAGACCTGATCCTCCCCTCACGCATCAAGTTACTAAGGTTCAGACCATACCCCCTTAGTCACGTTTTCCAATCAGAAGGGTCACACGCTGATCTTTATCTAAGACACACACTCACACACATTGTTAGACTCTTTCTAAGACTGTGTGTTCAGACAGTTTTCTGAGGAACTACTTTGTGCTTAGCAAACTTGAGCTTTTTTTGCCTTTTGCTTCATTTGAGGAATTGGTGTTTGATATTCTTACATTTGTCTTTTGGCTACTACTTCTGTGAGGTTTATAGTTTTTTTGTTCCAAACATTTAATCTTTCTGATATTGAATTCGAGTGACAAGCATGGAGTCTGAATCCAAAATGTAAGTACATGCATTTGTTATTAGTATGTGTTTTAAAAGTTGTGCATAAAATATGTTTTCTCATATCTTCCTTTAGCTATGTTTTGTAGCTACTGTGTTTCTACAATCTCCATTCGAGTAGGTGTGTGTGTGTGTGTGAACAAAAACTAGGTTAGAATGGGGGTAGGTGTGACCAGCGCCCTCTTCCTGTCCAAGGTCTAGTAGCCATTGTTCTGTTATCACTAAGTTAATATTCAGGACATTTAGTAGAGCAACTTGTGAAGTTAGTTTTGGTTCCTATGAAATAAAACTATGGATTTTGGAAATTTCACAACTGTTAACCTTTTTCATCCTTAAACAGCCACAGCAGAACTCCCATGACCTGCCCTGTCTGCTATAGACCAGAGAAGATCCTCTCTACACATCTAAAAAGAAAATGTATGAGGCTTAACACCGAAAAAGAGAGGAAAGCTTGCTTGGAATCGGCCAAGAAGAGGCTGATGACCATAGCATCAAAGGGCACTGCCATTGATTATGAGAAGATCGTTTCTCTGGGATCTTTGTTGGAAGATGCTGTTCCCTTTCTAGAAGACAGAGGCTTTTTAATAATCAATAAGCCAACTACAACCAGGTATGTTCTACCTCTGTCTGCCTATTGCCTTACGTGTGAGTCTGCCCCAGGACCCAGATTCATATTTTATATTTTATAGGAATGTCAGACACAAGAGAACATCTACCTCTGTTTCTGCTGCCACCTCCACATTGCCACAGCATGTGGCGGCCTTTCAAGCAGATCCATTTAAAGGGAAAGATGTTGAGGACACAACAGGAAAATTCAATCCTCAACAAGATATGGAGGTCGCACAGGTCCATGTTAAGCCTGAAAAAGAAATGGAGGATGTTCCAGTTCTAGTGAAGATGGAGAACCAAGATGAGGAAGAAAACAGTCCAAGAGAAGACCATGGGGAAGGACAAAACAGAAGAGCAGATGAGAACAGTGAAGAAAGTGTTGAGAACCCGTATAGCAAGGCACTGAGGTTAGTCTATACCGAGGCTTTTGACAGCAATAAGGCATCTGACAGCAGTAGGTAGTGTTGAGCGAATCGAAGTCCACAAACAAATTTCAGGGAAAATTTGATTTGCCCCAAAGCCAAATTTCCTCATGCTTTGTGGTAGCGAATTGATTTTGCCTGAAATTGCGGTAAAAACAAAAAAAAAATCATACTTGCCTCATCCATTTGATCATGATGGGCTGCCAGCCGCCATCTTGATTGAAGATCTCGCACAAAATTCCATGTGCTGTGATGTATGACGTCACCACACCAGCCAATATGATGCCATCATCACAGGCTGTGCAAGATTTCACGCTAGATCCTCAGTCAAGATGGTGGCTGTCTCGTCGTGATCAAATGGATGAGGCAAGTAGGATTACATTTTTTTAAATATTATTTTACACTGTGTTATTACTGTCATATGCAGCAATTGGCGATGAAGGCGGCATCTGAGGGGTACAGTGATGGGGGGGCGGCGCAATCGCAGCTCCCTATCATTGCATCCACTACTTACAAAAAAATGCGCTTTTTGACTAAATAATTCGTCATGAAGTGAATTTTTTTTGTAAAATTCGTCAAAGCAGCCAAATTAGATTTTCAAATTCTTCGCTCATCACTACTAGTTGCTATTGTTCTGTTATCACCAAGTTAATAAATATTCAAGACATTTAGTAGAGCAACTTGTGAAGTTAGTTTTGGTTCCTATGAAATAAAACTATGGATTTTGGAAATTTCACAACTGTTAACCTTTTTCATCCTTAAACAGCCACAGCAGAACTCCCATGACCTGCCCTGTCTGCTATAGACCAGAGAAGATCCTCTCGACACATCTAAAAAGAAAGTGTATGAGGCTTAACACTAAAGAGGAGAGGAAAGCTCACTTGGAATTTGCCAAGAAGAGGCTGGTGACCATAGCATCAAAGGGCACTGCCATTGATTATGAAGAGATCGTTTCTCTGGGATCTTTGGAAGATGTTGTTCCCTTTCTAGAAGACAGAGGCTTTTTAATAATCAATAAGCCAACTACAACCAGGTATGTTCTACCTCTGTCTGCCTATTGCCTTACGTGTGAATCTGCTCCAGGACCAAGATTCATATTTTAAATTTTATAGGAATGTCAGACACAAGAGAACATCTAGCTCTGTTTCTGCTGCCACCTCCACATTGCCACAGCCTGTGGCGGCCTCTCAAGCAGGTCCATTTAAAGAGAAAGATGTTGAGGACACAACAGGAACATTCAAGCCTCAACAAGATCTGGAGGTCGCACAGGTCCATGTGGAGCCTGAAGGAGAAATGGAGGATGTGCCAGCTCTAGTGAATATGGAGAACAAAGAGGAAGAAAACAGTCCAGGACAAGGCCATATTGAAGGACAAAACAGAAGAGAAGATGAAAGAGGGAGCAGTGAAGAAAGTGTTGAGAACCCAGCTAGCCAGACACAAAGGTTAGTGTATACAGAGGTTTTTGACAGCAATAATACAATGTAAATTAAATTTTTTTATAAATAATTACCTCATCCATTTGCTTGCGACTGGCAGGCTGCCGCCATCTTAATTGAAGATCTAGTGCAAAATCTCGCACGGCTCGTAATGACGTCATCATGTCTGCCATTGTGGCGACATCATACGTCAACGGGCACAGGATTTTGTGTGAGATCTTCAATCAAGATGGCGGCCGTCTCTTCACGCCCAAACGGATGAGGTAACTCTTCAGTGTTAAACCTTATACACTTTTTTTTACGATGTGCAGAAAGCATCTTCTCTGGTCTATAGCAGACAGGTCATAAGTTTGTTTTTTTTCACCGCCATTTCAGACTAAATGAATTTGCTACCACGAAGCACGAGGAAATTCGGCTTTGTGGAGAATTGAATTCTCTCTGAAATTTGGATCGAAATCCACTTCATCTGGTTCGATTCGCTCAACACTAATAATTGCCTGGCTACATAATGTAAATGCTATTCCTTGTATAGTGCTATCTGCAGACCTGATTTTCCCCTCACCCATAGTAGGGCATCAAGTTACTAGGGTTCAGACCGCGTCCCCGTAGTAACGTTGTCCTATCAGAAGGTTCACACGCTGATCTTTATCTAAGACGCACACATTGTTAGACTCTTTCTGAGACGGTGTGTTCAGACAGTTTTCTGAGGAACTACTTTGTGCTTAGCAAACTTTAGCTATTTTCTTTTTGCCATTTGCTTCATTTGAGGAATTGGTGCTTGATATTCTTACCGTTTATCTTTTGGCTACTACTTCTGTGAGATTTATAAAAAAAAATTCTTCCAAAAGTTTAATCTTTTGGTTATTGAATGGAGTCTGTACAATAAGTACATGCATTTGTTATTAGTATATCTTTTAAAATATTTAAAATATGTCTTCTTATATCTTCCTTTAGCTATGTTTTTGTAGCTACTGTGTTTGCAAGATGTCCAGTTGGGGTATGTGTGAACAAAAACTAGGTTAGAATGAGTTGGGGTATGTGTGAACAAAAACTAGGTTAGAATGAGGGTAGATTTGACCAGGGCCCTCTCCTTGCCAAGGTCTAGTACAGGGATCAGCAACCTTCGGCACTCCAGCTGCTGTGAAACTACAATTCCCAGCATGCTCCATTCATTTCTATAGGAGTTCGGTGATGAGTAAAGTAAGTATGCATACTGGGAGTTGTAGTTTCACAGCAGCTGGAGTGCCGGAGGTTGCCTACCCCTGGTCTAGTAGCTAGTGTTGAGTGAATCAAAGTCCATTTTCAGGGAAAATTCAACTAGCCACGAAGCTGAATTTCCTCCTGCTTTGTGGTAGTGAATCGATTTTTCCTGAAATGGTGGTAAAAACTATTTGATCGTGATGAGCTGTCCGCCGCTATCTTAATTGAAGTTCTCGCACTAAATCCTGTGCGCGGTGACGTATGATGTCACCATGCCAGCTGTCGTGATAACGTCAAAGGCCACGTAAGATTTTTAGCTAGATCTTCAATAAAGATGGCGACGGCCAGCTCCTCCCAATCAAATGGATGAGGTAAGAATGATTTAATAGTTATTTTTTTTTTTACACTGTGTTATCACTGTGAGATGTGAGATTCCTTGAGTAAAAACTAAGTCAGAAAAATGGTCTTCTGGGGCACTATCTGCTGACCTGATTCTCCCCTCACCCAGAATAAGGAATCAAGTTACTAAGTTTAAAACCATGTCCCTGTAATCAAGATGTCCTATTAGAAGCTTTACAAACTGATCTTTATCTAAGACACACACACACACACATTGTTATATACTTTCAAAAAGGGTGTGTTCAGACTTTTTTGAACTTGCTAGAAAAAAGCAGCTCTCTAAACCATTTTGTGCTTTTTGCATAATTTGCAAACGTTTGCTATTTTCTTTTTGCAATTTACTTCATTTGAGGATTTAGATTCTTGATAGCCTTAAAATTTGTCTTTTGGCTACTACTTCTGCAAAGTTTATTGTTTTGGTTCCAAAAGGGAAATCTTTAGGATAATAAATTCAAGGAACAATCATGGAGTCTGTATCCAAAATGTAAGTACATGTATTTGTTATTAGTATCTGTTTTAAAACCTAGACTAAAGTTGTATATACAATATGTGTTTTTGTCTTGATTCCTATTGTGAGGGCTAATTTTTTGTACGATGATCTGTACTTTTCATAGACACATTTTTGAGGTCTATCTGACTTTTTTTGATCCTTTTTATAATTTTTTTTTGTAGGAGGTGAAATAGCGATTTTGATTTTTTTTTTTTAATTCCATTTCACCATATGGGATAAATAATTTATATCTTAATAGTACATGGTGCTCATGTTATTGCTTATATATTTTTATTTCATTTATGATTTTTTTTTAATCTTGGGGGAAAGGGGGGTGATTTGAAATTTTATATATTTTTTTCCTATGGGGAACTATGACAAGCAATAAGCAGATTGTTTATCTCATAGACTCCAGTGCATTAACATTGGAGTCTATGAGAAATTCACCACTCTGCTCCCACAGTGCCACAGGCAGGAGTTCCACAGGAACTAATGTGCAGCAAAAAACAACAACTTTTTTTTGTCTTTAAACAGCCATAACAGAACTCCGATGACATGCCCTGTCTGCTACAGAACACACAAGATTCTCTCTACACATCTGAAAAGAAAGTGTATGAGGCTTAACTCTGAGGGGGCCAGGAAAGCTGCATTAGAATCGTCCAAGAAGACCCTGGTCAACATAGCATCGAAGGGCACTGCCATTTCTTTTGATGAGATCATGTCTCTGGGATCTCTGGAAAATGTTGTACCTTTTCTAGAGGACAGAGGCTTTATAATAACAGACAAGCCAACTTCAAACAGGTATGTGCTACCTCTGTATGCCTATCGTCTCATGTGTGAGTCCATCCCAGTACCCAAATTCATATTTTATATATTCTAGGAATGTCTGACACGAGAGAACATCTACCTGTCACGGCTGAGGATGGGGAAAACCCTCAGCCGTGCGATGCCAGAAGATGTTAGTGGCTGCTCGGCCAGGACGACAGAATTAGGGAGCAGGTTACCTCCTATCGCATCCCTAATCTGACCCTGACTCCTAACCATATGAGCCAACCCTGATGGTGGGAGGGCTCATACACCGGAACCTATAATCCCTGCTAGCCCTCAGGATTGCCCTGGAACAAGGAGGAGGCTAAGACGACCTGTTCCTCCTAGGCACGGAGATACAGGAGTCTCACTGGCCAAGCTGCAAGGAAAAGGGGAACACAAACAGACATATGGATATGGCAGGTGAACTACACTAGTTCCAAACCTACCTGCCACAGTCTTGCTGACTGGATCCCGTGCACACATACATATACACACAGGAACCCAGATCCATAGCTGCATAAAACATAGATTGAAAAGCAACATCAACTAAACATCACATATAACGTTTATGACCACTAGGGTGGCCCTCACTGGCAGATGGTATACAAACCAGGAGGATGACTCCAGCAACATGCCTGGAGTACCCCTCAGACCTCTGCTCTCAACTGAGGCTAAATAGCCCATGTAGCCACACACACACACCCAGTGTTCACACAAAGAGGGAGTTAACCCTTCCTACACCAGGCAAGGGATGGAAGCCACTTAAAGGGGAAAGTGCACACATAACTAAAACCCTGTGCACACCAGACATACAAAAGACACACCTAACAAAAACAGGTTGCCAGGTGCAACCGCATGCACATTGCAGTAAGCTGCCTAGCACCAGCTCAGGCTGCTATACTGCGACATACAAAATACCAACTTGTTGCCCGCGGCAACCACAAGTGAGGCAACAGCATGCGGTTCAGGAGTCACGACCATGACCATGGTCGTGACACTACCTTTGTGTCCCCACCACCACATCGCAAGTAGCGGCCTCTCAAGTACAGCCACTTCACACGGAAGAAGATGAGGACACAATCCAACCTCAAGAAGATTTGGAGGTCGCACATGGCAATGTGGAGCCTGAAGAAAAATTTGAGGATGTGCCAGCTGAGACCGAGGACCAAGATACAGAAGATAGAGACAGCATTCCAGAAGAAGACCATGAGGAAGGACAAGGAAGAAGAGAAGATGGAGAAATGGAGGAAATTGATGACACCCTGGATAGTCAGTGTTTTGTGACAGCCTATGTCTTCTCAGTATTGGTAAAATTTCTTTAGTCTATTTAGTTGCACTTTCCGTCTAAATTATAGAATCCTACAGACAAAGTGGACAGTGGATACAAAAAGAAGCCAGCTTGTCAGGAGGGTTAGTGAAAACTTAGACCATTCCTAATTATTCGGACTCGGAAAAGAATATGTTTTCCAAATATCTGGCACATACCAACCTCACGGCTGAAAGAAGCCTATAGAGAAAAGACACTAACAGACATTTGCCACGGCTACTACCTAGTAATACAAGCAGGGCAAGTCACGAGTGATGAGCCACCAAGCCAGCACCTCAAGGTACTTGATTGTGGGAGTAAAAACAATTCTTGCTCTGCAATATTGATTGCTAAGTCATTTGCGCTTTATATGTTTCCTATAAAGAAATCTGGATCCAGAAGATCGTCAGGCAAGCCAGGATGAAGACGACTCGACTGCAAAGGATAACGACAGGGAGGAAGATGAGGACATTACTTCCCAGGACACAATCAGTGACCAGGATGATACTGGCTGGACTTCAAGGTGAATAGACTGCCAAAATAATATCATTATGTTTTACTAATGAGTGGATGCTTTCTATGATTGCATATTAATGTTTATTTATGTTTTATTGCAGAGCAAAAACTCCCTGATTTCCAGCGATGTCAACGAGGTCCCCGAAGCAGAGGCAGACAGCACCAGCAAGCTCTAGCAGGTAACTATACCAGAAATTGATTGATTTTAACCACTGCAGGTCATAATACATACCCCAGCTACTGCAGAACCTAATAATACACACCTCAGCTGCTGAAGAACCTCCTAATACACACCTTAGCTGCTGCAGGACCTCATAATACTCACCTCCGCTGCTGCAGAACCTCATAATACACACCTCAGCTGCTTTAGATCATAATCCACACCTTAACCACTGCAGGTCATAATACACAACCTAGCTGCTGCAGAACCTTACAATACTCACCTCAGCTGCTGCAGAACCTCATAATATGCAACCCAACTGCTGCAGGCCTAAATACACACCTCAACAACTGCAGGTCATAATACACACCCTAGCTGCTGCAGAACCTCAGAATACACATCTTAGGCTTGCTGCAGAATCTTACAATACTCAACTTAGCTGCTTCAGGTCATAATACACTCCTTAACCACTGCAGGTCATAATACACACCCAATCTGCTGCAGAACCTCATAATACATATCGTAGCTCCTGCACAACCTCACAATAATCAACTCAGATGCTGCAGAAGCTCATAATACACAACCCAGCTTCTGCAGGCCTAAATAAACACCTCAACCACTGTAGGTCATAATTTGGGATGTCCCGATACCAATTTTCTAAGACCGAGTACGAGTACCGATACTTTTATTTAAGTACTCACCGATACCAATTACCGATACCAATTATGGCGTGGTAATGTTTTTACAGCAAATTTCAATTTAATTTAGTCATAGGAGAGATTTATCAAACCTTGTACAAAGAAACAGTGGCGCAGTTGCTGATAGCAACTAAAAAAATTAAATCTGGAATTTGGTTGCTATGGACAACTGCTCTACTTTTCCTTTATATAAGGGTTAATAAATTAATAAATGGGCATATAACAGTGTTTCCCAACCCAGCCTTTGGCTGTGCGGGCATGCCGAGAGGTGTGGTTTTGCAACAGCTGGAGGCACACTGGTTGGGAAACACTGGCATACAAGGAGGGGAATGGGCATATAACAGTGTTTCCCAACCAGCGTGCCTTCAGCTGTTGGAAAACTACAACTCCCAGCATGGCCAGACAGCCTTTGGCTGGTTGGGGATCACTATTATATGCCCATCCCCCCACCTTATTTTATTATTCACTGTTTGTCTGTTTGAACATGAATTGGAGAGAAACTAACTTAATTTCTCCTCCATTTCATGCACCATATCCACCTGGCCTGCTGAAAGCGTTCCCATGCGGATGCACCAGAATACTGGGAGGAAGTGGCTTTAACTTCCTCCCAGTGCTAGGCAACTTCATGGCACTTGGGAGCCGCCACACAAAAGTCCCGCCCCCACGCCGATCAGCTGGGACACCCTGCCGTCCCCCGGAAGACAACATGGGACCCACCGCTGATCTGGGACACAGGACCCGCTGCACGGCCATGAGGTATCGTCCCTGGTACTCATGCAAATGTCCGGTATCGGTCCCGATACTGATACTGGTATCGGGACATCCCTGTTCATAATACATACCCCAGCTACTGCAGAATCTCCTAATACACAACTTAGCTGCTTCAGAACCTCATTTATGTTTTATTGCAGAGCAAAAACTCCCTCATTGCCAGCGATGTCAACGAGGTCCCGGAGGCAGAGGCAGACGGCACCAGCAAGCTCTAGCAGGTAACCATAGCAGACATTGATTTTATTTGGTCGATAATCACAAATCTTCCAGTGAATGTCCTGATATCAGGTTATAACGTTGGACTTTCTTCTTTCTTTCTTTTTTCCTCAGAAGGACTGAAGATCTCCAGAGAAGTACACGACTTCGAAGATAATGAGCTTCTATAGTCCAGCCATGGACTATATTTTGCACACTACATTTTATACAAATGCACACAGTGTTTTATTGAAGGATGCTACTAACTCCAACTGGCAGGTCTGTTTTTGCACCGAAGGATGACCCTTCTTGTATTCTCCTTATTGTTGTTTATGGACTACCTCCTATCCTGGGAACCCAATTGTTTAGGAAGTGCATGAAGCATTGCAGCGATGATGAGATCAAGACAACCCTGACAGAGGCCAAAATAAAGTTGGTCAATGATGTATCAAGGTGCTTGCTATGAGGATCGCTGAGCTGTTATGAGACATAAATGCACGGAAAACATGATTGGGTTCCTAAAGGAAAGGCAGATTATTATCACCTTTATTAAAATCTGTGTCTCTTCTTTAGAACCGAAGTAGTGGAAAAACCTGCAACCTTGCCTGTTATAAGATCAAAAGAGGACAAGTTTGAAAAATTAATTAAAAAGTATCCTCTTGGTGTGGAGAACCACACCCTCAAAAAAATGCCTTGCTGAGTCTGCTGTCCATGGGCAACATTTATATGATCGGTGGAGGAAATTGCAGAACAGGGTGCGAGTGCACTATACAATTGGTAAGATTAACATAACCCTAATGCAATAGTTTACCTCAGGAGGTGGCCATAGCAGGAGCAGTGGATAGCCTCCTTCACATCCAAGCCTTAATACATTTTTTTTTAATTTATTCTTGACAGGATTGCTTCAAGATCATCGGCCAAGTGAAGAGGAGGTGAGGAAATGCATTGGACTGCTATGGAAGAACAATCTACCAAGGATCAAAGAAATTTTAGAGCAATGGAAGAAGTGATTTCAGTGGAAACAGTGACATTCGTTTTTTGTTGTTTTTATTTGCCGTGGTTTGGCATGACGGGGTTTGCTGAATAAATATAATTTCATAATTTTTTGGGACTGATAATGGGGTTTGTTCAATAAATGCACTTTCATTATTTTTTGGTGTTTTGGATAATTAGTTTGATCTATAAATATATTCTTTTTTTATTGAACACTTTGTGTCTGGAAGTTTATTAGGGTATTAATGGGGTTTTCTAGCATTGTCACAGACCTCACAGGGAGACCGATCATTGGTTACACACATAACCTCTGTAAGGGATCGTGTCTTATTCGGGGGTCATTCTCACAATGATCTTCATTGACCACAGGGTTAGGGGCCAAACGCTGCTTTTATTTGGCACCTCAGCAAAACCAAAACAAACTGACTCTGGCCTAGTGACCGTCGATTCCAAGACCTTGCGGAGTCCCCCAAAGTTCAGGCTAACACCTAGCCCCGTGGCCCCTCAGCCATCTCGGCTGAGCTTACTTGTACAGAGCCTTCCCAAGCCTCTGCTGCACACAGACTCTTCATCCTCCTAACAGTCTGGACTGGGCTCTTATCCCAGACTGATTGTTCCACCTGGTGCAGCCTCTGACCTGCTGATTGACAGCGAAGAAATGGAAACTCCTGCCACATCTCTCCCCTAGCAGCCGTGAGGCCTATCACTGCCTCACATATCCCACCCCCCTTTGTTCAAGCCCGTAGGGGTGAACACTAGCACCAAACCCAGATGCTTGTGAGAGGGCATCTACCTGGCCTACAGTCTTCCCTTTATTCTGCCAGACCCAGGACAACAGCGCTTGGTTTGTCACGAACACAGTTTATTATGGAGTAGATCATATCTATGGGACTTTCTTCCCCATCTCATGAGCAGGTACTCTCTTTTACGAGCTAGGACGTTATGCCTTCGCACTCGTGGCCTCTCTTTTCTTTCTTGTTCTCTCCACATTTAGCCTTTGGCCTCTGGAACTTCTCTCAGAAGATGTTTTCTCCTTCAGCAGAGCAGGCTTGTCCCTGCACGCTTTTTTAAAGTGCCTCCGGTGCACATCTTCCATCTTCCCAGCTGTGGTTTCCCCCACTTTGGCATCAGTTTCTTCCACATTGGTCTCTGCAGCACCTGAGGACTTCACGTCCTCCAACACCTCGGCCTCAACTTCTTCAGCCTTTGTTTCCTTGGACCCGGCATCATATACTTGCCCTTTTAAGTCCTTCTCCTCTTTCTCCAAGGGCTCACCCAGGACACTGTTCTCCTTTTGGGAGGAATTCAGGAGAGCCAGCCCACAGTAGTAGACAGGATCTGCATACTGGTTGTCTATCTCCTCATATTTCTTCCCCAGCAGGCTGCTGGCTACTTGGAAGACCTTGTAGGCGGAGGGGACGTCTTTTGCGACCTGGTCCTGGTTACACACTGTCATGAGACTCTTGGCCTCTGCATCCACATCAGCCCCATCAACGGGTTCAGCAGAAAGACCTTCCATCTTCTCTGCCTCGGGTGGTACTACAGCCCCATCATCTCCAGACCGCCTTCTAGCAGTCTCTGGCTTAGACCTCTTGACATCCTTCAGAGGACTCTCCTCTTCAGGTTTCTCATTTTCCACCTCTCATAGACGTTCTTCCCGACGTCATCTTTTGAGCTCATGAGATCTTCCATCTCTGCTCTGAGTTGCCTGTTCAGCCTCTCAAATTCATCTCGCTCCTCAAGTACTTCTTTAAGAGCTCTGGCCAAGGAGAGGGCCTTGGTCCCCTTCTCTCGAGCATCAGTCTCCGCTTGGTCACGTTCTTCGGCATATCTGGCCGAGATGGTTTTCTCTTCAGCCAGGAGCTTGTCCAATATCTTCTGTTTCTTCTCCAATTTAGACACAATTTATTTCTGGTGGTCCAGGTCTACCATCCGATCATGCAACTCTTGATCAAGTTGAGCCATCCTGGCTTCCAAATGTCTTCTCTCCTCCAAGAGAGCAGATTTTTCTGAGGCGCTGTTTAGAACCTCATCAGCCAGCTCATCTCTTTCCTGCTCTGCATGAAGTCTGGATCGCTCAGAAGCTGCAAGTTCCTCTTGAAGTTGGAGAATTTCCGCTTCTATTAGTGACGAATGAACTGAAGGAACTAAACTTTCTGTGACTCCTCTGGAGATTCCAGTTGCTCTGTGAGAACCGCTAGCCCCATCTATAGTGTATCTAGGGACTGTGCAGAGCGAGTGAAAACATCTTCAAGTTTGTAGCTGTACTGTCCTGTCAGGTCATCTACAGCTGTCTGGATATGAGCTTGAGACACTAGGCTGTCACCCGACTGAACTCTCGTCTCGTCAGATATAACTGTCATCTGGTCGCTACTAGTAACCACTTTAGTTTTGCTGGGTCTAGACATGGTAGCCTCACTCTCGGAGTTGCTAACTGTCACGGCACATAAGCCACTTATACTGCTCGTGTCATTATTAACCCTGACCTCTAGTCTCTAGGGGCACCCATGAGTCAATCCCCACTTGGGACATTTTATTAATCATAGAAACCTGTGGAGACTGCACATCCACCTCTGGTACGTGTGGTACACCCTCTAGTCCCGCCACATTGTCTACAATGGGGTCTCCTAGCGGTGTTTCTTCAACATTTATATCAGACACATGTTTACCAACAGGGGGAGCTTTTTCCCCAATCACAGCCTGCAAAGAAAAAGGCATGTCATTATTATCACATATTTCACATGACTTCACATTTCCATTATGCATTTCAGCAAACATGGTACCATCACTTTGCACCTTGTCTGCACCCTTGTTCTCAATGTGCAGCTCCTTCACATCATCATTTGAAGAGAAAGGTACAGGTTCTGCAGGAGTTTTGTCACTCTCTGCTGAAGTGTCTCCATTACTTAAAACCTCCAAGCATAAGGGGAAATTACCACCTACCATTCCCTCATGTATAAGCGTATTTGTAACATCAGGTTCACAAGTCCAAGTTCTCACCGGAGACTCTCCCTCAGTGAGACCCACCAGTCCGTATTATCCACATAATTGTCCCGAATATGTAACGCTCTATCTGTCTCTGAGGCGACCATCATGCTACATCTTACCCGGGCTAGCATGGGACCTCTGACTTTCACCACCGTCTCTTTGGCCGACCCAGAAGCCTTCTCCCCTGCAGGTTCCTGCGAGGGAGTAACCGCAACAGGCTTACCCGCCTGTTCAGACACTGTGTTTTTCCCAATGTCATACACTTCCGAGACGGTTTTTCGCCTCAGTGATTTTTTTGTCACTGACCCAGCCGGTTTCCACTGCGGCCGGCTCACGGTCACTGGATCTGCCACACAACTATTAACAGGAACAGCCTTACCGCCTGACGTCGTTGATTCGGGAGACAACGATATTCCCAGGACATCTCTACCAAGATCACCAGCCTTCTCTTGGTTCCTGGTATCCCGAACACCCGCAGACTCCTTACTGCAAACGTTGCCACCGGAAACAGCATGGCCTGGAGTCCCGACTTTTCCTGGACGGTACTCTTTAGGACTTTGCGCACACGTGCAGGAAACATAGGATCTCCTGAGAGCCGCACCGCTCTCCACCTCCTTTTCTTCCCGACTGTTGCCCTTGGCAACGGCACACATCTTTTCCTCTGGAACTCCAGCTGCACAACTCGAAGCTTTTTTTCCCACGCCATAGCTGCCAGAAGAACGGAAAGTCTTTGCCAAGCACAAACTCCACTTCCAGGGTCTCACATTTTAAGAGCTCCCATTGCACAGGGCCATAGTCCGGGATAAAGGTCAGAGACACGGTGACATCTGTCTCTGGCCCCCTCTTTAGAAAGTCCAGTACTTCAGGCTTAACCTAGGACACGCGTTGGCGGGAATCTAAAGTGACCCACAGCGAGATTCCCCCAATCACCAACTCGCAGGATCTTTCTGTATCAGATCTTCTGACCTCACAATCATCCATTGCATAGTCCTGCTGCAGGTGGGTCTTCACAAACCTCATAGTGACAACAAAAATGTTTTGTTTGTTTTTTTGTTTTTTTTCAGTCAGTCAGTCAGTCTCTTCTCTGGGCTTTTGGCCCTTTTAATCTCTGCACCACAGCAAAAATAGTCCAGAATAGCACGAGCAGCACCTGCTCCACCGAACAAACAGGCTTCCGGCCCTTTAACTCCACACACTGCAAAACAGCTTTCAGCAGCACTTGCTGTCTCGTCGTTGCCCCTAGCAACCGACCGTTTCCCTTCTCTCATGGACAACTTGCCCGCATCCGACACCAATCGTAAGGGGGGGGGTCATTCTCACAATGATCTTCATCGACCACAGGCTTAGGGGCCAAACATTGATTTTATTTGGCACCTCAGCAAAACCAAAACAAACAATACAAATAAAACACCTGCCCGGCTGGGCTCTAACTAAACATGAGGACTCCCTACCTCACTGAAAGCCCCGTTCACACACGGGAAGAACATGCGGCTTTTCCCAGCCTAACAATCCAGCACTTCCAGGCTGTAACAAAGTCCAGTACCTTTTGGGGGGATTGTGGCCCAGAAGTCCTCCTGACTCTGGCCTAGCGACCGTCGATTCCAAGACCTTGCTGAGTCCCCCAAAGTTCAGGCTAACACCTAGCCCTGTGGCCCCTCAGCCAGCTCGGCTGAGCCCACTTGTACAGAGCCTTCCCAGGCCTCTGCTGCACACAGACTCTTTCTCCTTCTAAGGTCCCTTTCACACGAGCAAGTTTTCCGCGCGGGTGCAATGCGTGACGTGAATGCATAGCACCCGCACTGAATCCTGACCCATTCATTTCAATGGGTCTGTGTACATGAGCGTTGTTTTTCACGCATCAGTTCTGCGTTGTGAAAATCGCAGCATGTTCTATATTCTGCGTTTTTCATGCAGCCCTGGCCCCATAGAAGTGAATGGGGCTGCGTGAAAAACGCATTGCATCCGCAAGCAAGTGCGGGTGCGATGCGTTTTTCACTGATGGTTGCTAATAGATGCTGTTTGTAAACATTCCGTTTTTATCACGCGCGTAGAAAACGCTTCAAAACGCATTGCACCCGCGCGGAAAAAACTGAACAACTAAACGCAATCGCAGACAAAACTGACTGAACTTGCTTGCAAAATAGTGCGAGTTTCACTAAACGCACTCTGAACGCATCCGGCCCCAATCCGCAACACCCGTGTGAAACCAGCCTAAGGCCTCTTTCACACTACCGTTTTTTTTTCCGTTTTGCGGTCCGTTTTTTGCGATCCGTATACGGTCCGTATACGGAACCATTCATTTCAATGGTTCCGCAAAAAAAAAATGAATGTGTTCCGTATGCATTCCGTTTCCGTATTCCCGTTTTTCCGTTCCGTTGAAAGATAGAACATGTCCTATATTTGGCCGCAAATCACTGTCCGTGGCTCCATTCAAGTCAATGGGTCCGCCAAAAAAATGGAACACATACGGAAATGCATCCGTATGTCTTCCGTATCCGTTCCGTTTTTTCTGAACCATGTATTGAAAATGTTATGCCCAGCCAAAATTTTTCTATGTAATTACTGTATACTGTATATGCCATACGGAAAAACGGAACGGAACAACGAAACGGAAACGGAACCACAACGGAAGCAAAAAAACGGAACAACGGATCCGTGAAAAACGGACCGCAAAACACTGAAATGGACATACTGTAGTGTGAAAGAGGCCTAAGGCTCATGTACACAGACCCATTGAAATGAATGGGTCAGGATTCAGTGCGGGTGCAATGCGTTCACGTCACGCATTGCACCCGCGCGGAAAACTCGCTCGTGTGAAAGGGACCTAACAGTCTGGACTGGGCTCTTATCCCAGACTGATTGTTCCACCTGGTGCAGCCTCTGACCTGCTGATTGACAGCGAAGAAATGGAAACTCCTGCCATATCTATCCCATAGCAGCCGTAAGGCCTATTACTGCCTCACACCTCATAATACACACCTTAGCTGCTGCAGAACCTCATAATACACACCTTAGCTGCTGCAGGTCATAATACACACCCCAGCTACTGCAGAACCTAATAATTCACTCCTCAGCTGCTGAAGAACCTCATAATACTCACCTCCGCTGCTGCAGAACCTCATAATACACACCTCAGCTGCTTCGGGTCATAATCCACACCTTAACCACTGCAGGTCATAATACACACCCTAGCTGCTGCAGAACCTCAGAATACACATCTTAGCTGCTGCAGAACCTCACAATAATCAACTCATCTGCTGCAGAACCTCATAATACACAGCCCAGCTTCTGCAGGCCTAAATGCACACCTCAACCACTGTAGGTTATAATACACACCCCAGCTACAGCAGAACCTAATAATACACCCCTCAGCTGCTGAAGAACCTCCTAATACACACTTTAGCTGCTGCAGAACCTCATAATACTCACCTCCGCTGCTGCAGAACCTCACAATAATCAACTCATCTGCTGCAGAACCTCATAATACACAGCCCAGCTTCTGCAGGCCTAAATGCACACCTCAACCACTGTAGGTCATAATACATACCCCAGCTGCTGCAAAACCTCATAATACACACCTCAGCTGCTTAAGGGTCATAATGCACAACCTAGCTGTTGCAGAACATCATAATACACAACTCAGCTGCTTCAGGTCATAATACACACCCTAGCTGCTGCAGAACCTCAGAATGCACATCTTAGCTTCTGCAGAACCTCACAATACTCAACTCAGCTGCTGCAGAACCTCATAATATACAACCCAGCTGCTGCAGGCCTAAATACACACCTCAACCACTGCAGGTTATAATACACACCCTAGCTGCTGCAGAACCTCAGAATACACATCTTAGCTGCTTCAGGTCATAATACATAATCTAGTTGCTGCAGAACCTCATAATACGCACCTCAACCACTGCAGGTCATAATACACACCCTAGCTGCTGCAGAACCTCAGAATACTCAACTCAGCTGCTGCAGAACCGCATATTACATAACCCAGCTTCTGCAGGCCTAAATAAACACCTTAACCACTGCAGGTCATAATACACACCCCAGCTACTGCATAACCTCATAATACACACCTCAGCTGCTTTAGGTCATAATACACACCTCAACCACTGCAGGTCATAATACATACCCTAGCTACTGCAGAACCTCCTAATACGCACGTTAGCTGCCCATAGACTAGATTGAGGGCTCCTCTTGTAGCCGTAAACCTCCTCTACAAACCCTGAAAATGTGGGCTACCTAACCCAAAGGGGTCTGCTGGACAGGACTTCCATGGGGGGTCACTTTATGGAAATCTCTACCCAGAAAAGGTGCATCCTATGCCTGCTAACTAACTCTGATTTTGATCCGCTGCCATTCCTTGCTAAAAGGTCCCACAAACTAGCTTGAGTGCCTCTTGACTCACCCCACATCTAACACTCAGGGAGTGACTCAGTCACACTGTGTCACTGACTGTCACTCACTGCTGAAAGCCAAACAGCAGGCAGTGAAGTGCCATGAGAGCCAGGCCAAGCAGATGGCAGTCAGGGTGCTCGTGAAGGATGACCAGAGACAGTACTACCCAGAGGATGCCATCTCTGCTGTCCATATACCAGGCCTACCAGTATTACTTACCCTTTCATATACTGCCTGCCCGTCTGGTCAGGGTGACCAGGCGGTATATGAAGGGGGTAATGCTGGTGGTAGGCCTGGTATATGGCATCCTCTGGGCAGTACTGTCTCTGGTCATCATTCACCAGCACCAGAAACTGTTTGCAAGACAGACTGGAAGGCAGAGGGAGTGATGTATCTTACATGGGACTGTATGCTGGAGGGGCTGAAGGCAGGCGGCGAAGAGAGGGAGTGTGTTATTATTTACATGGGACTGTATGCTGGAGGGTCTGAAGGTGGTGAGGGGATGTATCTTACATGGGACTGTATGCTGGAGGGGCTGAAGGCAGGAGAGTGATGTATCTTACATGGGACTGTATGCTGGAGGGGCTGAAGGCAGGCGGCGAAGAGAGGGAGTGTGATATTATTTACATGGGACTGTATGCTGGAGGGTCTGAAGGTGGCGAGGGGATGTATCTTACATGGGACTGTATGCTGGAGGGGCTGAAGGCACCGGGAGTGATGTATTTTACATGGGACTGTATGCTGGAAGGGCTTAAGGCAGGGGAGTGATTTATCTTACACAGGACTGTATGCTGGAGGGGCTGAAGGCAGGGGGAGTGATGTATTTTACATGGGACAATAATACTACATAGGCGGCCATTATAATATTAATAACAATACAGAGGGGGCAATAATAATAATAATGCAGAAGGGCCATTATATATTCTAAGTATACAGAGGGCATTATACTTATGGGCACTATGGGGGTGGGGGTTGTTATCTGAGGATGATAGTAAAGTGAGGAATCTAAAAAAAATTCTGTGGTGCCCCAGACTTCAGGTCACACTGTGTGTATTCTGAATTCTGGGGCCTCACACCCATCTACTACATTATCTGTACTCAGAGAGTTATTACTGTGTTATCTGTGGTGTTACATAGGACTGCAGGTGACATCTACTGCATTATTATTTTTTAAAGGGGCGTGTCCATAGGTTGGGGGGGGGCGCATTACTTGGCTTGCCCTGGGTGCTGGCAACCCATGCTACGCCACTGCCCTCACTGCCAAGCATGTCAACAAGATTCCAGAAACAGAGGCAGACAGCAGTAGGGAGCTGTAGCAGGTAACTACAGGGTGGATGTACCCTCAAAATAATTAAACTGTGCTCGGCTAATGAGTTCATGCTTTATGTGATTGCATAAATATTATGACACAAATATTAGTTTTCACAAAGTTTGCTGCTAAACTGCTTTTAGATCTTTGTTTCAGTTGTTTCTGTGATGTAGTGAAATATAATTACACGCACTTCATACGTTTCAAAGGCTTTTATCGACAATTATATGACATTTGTGCAAAGAGTCAGTATTTGCAGTGTTGGCCCTTCTTTTTCAGGACCTCTGCAATTCCACTGGGCATGCTCTCAATCAACTTCTGGGCCAATTCCTGACTGATAGCAACCCATTCTTTCATAATCACTTCTTGGAGTTTGTCAGAATTAGTGGGTTTTTGTTTGTCCACCCGCCTCTTGAGGATTGACCACAAGTTCTCAATGGGATTAAGATCTGGGGAGTTTCCAGGCCATGGATCCAAAATGTCAACGTTTTGGTCCCCGAGCCACTTAGTTATCACTTTTGCCTTATGGCACGGTGCTCCATCGTGCTGGAAAATGCATTGTTCTTTACCAAACTGTTGTTGGATTGTTGGAAGAAGTTGCTGTTGGAGGGTGTTTTGGTACCATTCTTTATTCATGGCTGTGTTTTTGGGCAATATTGTGAGTGAGCCCACTCCCTTGGATGACAAGCGACCCCACACATGAATGGTCTCATGATGCTTTACTGTTGGCGTGACACAGGACTGATGGTAGCGCTCACCTTTTCTTCTCCGGACAAGTCTTTTTCCTGATGCCCCAAACAATCGGAAAGAGGCTTTATCGGAGAATATGACTTTGCCCCAGTCCTCAGCAGTCCATTCACCATATTTTCTGCAGAAGATCAATCTGTCCCTGATGTTTTTTTTGGAGACAAATGGCTTCTTTTCTGCCCTTCTTAACACCAGGCCACCTTCCAAAAGTCTTCGCCTCACTGTGCGTGCAGATGCGCTCACACCTGCCTGCTGCCATTCCTGAGCAAGCTCTGCACTGGTGGCACTCCGATCCCGCAGCTGAATCCTCTTTAGAAGACGATCCTGGCGCTTGCTGGACTTTCTTGGACACCCTGAAGCCTTCTTAACAAGAATCGAACCTCTTTCCTTGAAGTTCTTTTGTAACATATTTTTTATTCGTGATGCATCAATAATACATGTCATTTTCTCAGCATGTCACATAAATATGCATATAATACATCACCTTTTTGTTTTTATAGATACAACAAAAGACCAAGCAGTGAAATAATATCAAAAGGCTCAACTCCCCCCTCCCACCCTATCCCCCCTTCCCACTCTCCAGGATGTCCAATCCTACAATCCCCTCCCCTATCATAATTTCAAATATTATTGTCAGGCTATAACCCTCCGTTATCTACCCTCAACGTCGTCAATCTCCCAGTTAGCACTGCATTCGAGTACCATTCTGTATATTTGAATGATGCCATCAGCTCATTGATATCTCCCCGCGGAATATGCTTCTCAATAAATGTTTGCCATTTGCGAAATAAATTTTTGGTCTTTCTCTCTTTCTGATGTTCCGTGTCCAATTTATCTATATACATGAAGTGAGACATCTGAGAAATCAACTCACTAATTTGATGGAGTACTGGGTTTCAACCAGTCATTCAGAAGACCACGGAGAGACACCAATAAGGCCACATCAATTATCCCTCGAGGTTTGGATGCATCCTCAAAAACATGAAAGAGCAAAACAGTACGGGCTGTGTAACAGCGTCAAACCAGTCCCTAATCCACACCACCACCGCCTTCCAAAATGTTTGGACGAAGTCACACTCCCACACACAATGTAATAGGTCTGCATGCTCAGTACCACATTTCGGGCAGGCTGTCAAGTACCCCATTTTGGGTGAACGTCTCGAAACATTAAACGCGTATATTGCCGAATGCATGAGACGGAAATGCGACTCCCTCCACTTTTCGCAGGGTACTGCTTTGCATACCCTTTCCCACCCCGTCAGAACCTCCTCCACCACCAACGGGACCTGTAACTTCCTACCCCATTTCTTAAAGAGACCGGCTTTCACTTTGTTATCTATTGATTCTCTCATGACATGATATAGTTGGGAAATAGAATATTTCGTAGCCCCATGTCCCAATGAGAAAGCCAAGTATTGGCTCGTGCATTCGCTAGAGACATCTAGCAACCTCTGTTTGCAAAAATAGACAACCTGTTGATAAGCCAAGAACTGGGATTTATCAAGACCAAACTTCTCACACACCTCCGGAAATGTCATATACCTCTTCCCGGCAATATGAAGCATGTCTAGAAACGTATGAATTCCCTTGGCCCTCCATGTCTCAAACATTTTGTTTTGAGCCCCCAAAGGGAACTCCGGATGCTTCCAGAGTTCCAAGTTTCTGGACGCTAGAAATGGTCTCTTGGCTAATTTGCGCACTTCCTTCCATGCAACCATCGTGTCTCTCAGAATCAATGATTGCTTCAGATGGGGTGGGAGCAATTGCCTCTTGGTAAGCAGCAAGTTCACCAATGGCCACTTTGCGGAGAGTTGCTGCTCCAATGTGGGATCCGAATAGTAGTGTGTTTTGTGTATCCAATCCAGACAATGCCTAAATAAACACGCTAGATTATAAATTCTCATATTCGGGATATTTATACCTCCTTGGTGTCTAGGCAACATCAACTTAGATAATGACACTCTGGGTTTCTTCCCTGACCACAGGAAAGTTGAGAACATTGATTGAATACTCCGTACATCCGAATGTTTTAAAAGCAGTGGCATTGTCTGCATGGGATACAGCAGCCTTGGGAAGCAAATCATTTTGATGAGGTTGCCCCTGCCCGTAAGGGACAGCGGTAGGTTTTTCCATCTCTCCAGGTCATTCCTAATTTTTTGGAACAGTGGGACATAATTCAGGGCATACAGTGACTCAGAGGTTCTCCCTATCTTGATCCCTAGATATTTAATAAACTCTCAGCTATGACAATCTGGCTGCATGACTTTGGCAGTTCAAATTTGGCCCTAGGTGTGCGTAACGTAAGTAACATGCACTTGTCTACATTTATCTTGAACCCCGAAACTGGTCCAAAAGAGGACAGAAGCTGTATCACTTTTTCCAAGTCCGGTCATCGGATCAGCTAAGAAGAGGAGTAAATCATCAGCAAAAAGCGATGTCCTCACCTCCTGATTCCCTACTTTAATGCCTTGGAAAATATCCCCCTCCTCCAATAACCTAACCAAGGGCTCTAATGCTAAATTAAATAATAATGGCGATAAGGGGCATCCCTGACGCGTTCCCCTAGCTAACTGAAAAGGCGCCGACAAGAATCCTGGTAGCGATATTCTAGCCTTGGGGTCTCGATATAATGCTGATAAAAAAAAACTAAAGGGGCCTATGATCCGCATCCTATCTAGTACCCTATTCAACCAATCCCATCTCACGTTATCGAATGCCTTTTCCGCATCAAATGCCACCAAGGAAGGCAGTATAGTTCTATCTGACTCCCACCGAACTGCGTCCAACACCGTAAGGACTTTGCATATATTAGTAACTGCAGCCCTGTTCCTGATGAAGCCCGATTGTGATGGGGACACCAAATCCGGCATCATTAGTGACAGTCTATCCGACATAATTTTAGCTGCAATCTTCAGGTCGACATTGATAAGTGAGATGGGACGGTACGAGGCAGGGAGTGTGGCGTCTCTCCCCGGCTTGGGAATTAGTTTGACATAGGCTACATTATCAGAGGATGATAAGGAAGATCCCGAAAGGACACTATTAAAGACTTTTGTGAGGGGTTCTGCTACCCCCCCACCTAACATCTTATAGAATTCTATTGAAAACCCGTCTGGGCCTGGGGCTTTGTGTAGCTTTGCATTTTTAATAATCCCTAGCACCTCTGATTCAGTGAACGGCGAGTTCAAGGTCTCCAACTGATCCTGCGATGGCAAAGGCAGACTGGTGCATCTCAGGAAAAATTCAGACATGGGATCGGCTGGGCCAGAGTCCTCATAGAGCCGTGCATAAAAATCTCTCAGGATAGAAACTATTTTCGCAGAGTTCGTATGTAACCCACCCTCGTTATCAGCAATAGAAGCTATGTGATTCTGTTTTCTGGAGTTCCTTACCAATGATGCCAATAGTCTACCTGATTTGTTTCCTTCCCTGAAAAATTTAGCAGTGCTATTTGACATATCCATCTTTGCCTTTCTCTCGTACCATAACTCATAATTAGTCCTGGCCTCTTTCCACCTCTGCCTAGATTGCTCGGTTGGCGTAGTCGTGAAATCGGTATATGCCGAGCGTAGGAGCTCGCTATAATTCCGCAATGCTGATGCTATTTTTTTCATTAACCCCCACGTATAAGCCATTATGCGTCCTCTCAATACCGCTTTTGCTGCATCCCAGTAGAGAGACGGTGAATCCTGATAAGCATTATTATCTCCCTTATATTCCCAATACCAGCCCCTGAGGAGATCAGAGAAATTCTCATCCTGATATAGGAATGACGGGAAGCGCCATAAAATGTCAGAGCCTTTGGGCTGCAACTCTGCTATATTTACAGATATAGGGGGCATGGTCAGATATAATAAGATCGTGGATTCTGGTATCCGAGATCCTGTTTGTCAGACTACCAGAGATCAGAAGATAGTCAATTCTTGACCACGAGTCATGAGGATTCGAATAAAATGAATATTCCCGACTATCCGGGTTTAGCAACCGCCAGGAGTCAATCAATGCCGTCTCCTCCATGAACCCGGCCAGGGCCCCGTCAGTCGCAGAAGGGTGCTCACTAGAATTCCATACTGGTTTCCTATCCTCCCTTAAAGATGCCACGGCATTGAGGTCTCCCCCCACCAATTTATTGCCTGACGTATCTCTTTCAATAATCCCAGCCAGGTCAGCCAAAAAAGGTCCACCATCCCCATTCGGACCATAGACATTATATATCTGAAGCTCATCAGCTCCCAGAGAGATCCTTACTGTGCACCGCCTGCCCTCGCCATCACTAGACTGATCAATAACCGTGCATGCCAGGTTTTTATGAAACAATATCATTACTCCCGCTTTGCGGTTAACCGCTGGAGAACCCATCGCCCTACCTACCCACATCTTTTTCATCCTAGAGTAATCCTCCTCTAACAAGTGAGTCTCTTGTAGGAGGGCTATATCTGCACGAAGAGTTTTCAGGTGTCTAAGTATCTTATTGCGCTTTTGAGGTGAGCGCAGACCTTTTACGTTCCATGAAACTACTCTCATGGCGAGTTCCACTGGACTTCAGAACTGAGTAGTGAGCGATTGTATGTTGACATCCCAGAAGTAAATATGAACAATACCCTTCCCTTACTCCCTCTATACAGCAATGAAAAACCCCAAAAATAAACAAAAAACAGAAGGGCGATAAGCCCTAAAAGTAACCCTAAAGGCCACAATTGCTTGCATTGAACCTTCACTTTTTTCCCCATGTGAAAATGAGCAACCATGATGTTTCGTTTGCTCCGCTCCCCAACTCCCCTGCCCTTTAAAACATCACCTTAAATGCCACTCAGCGAAACATGCAATACTGTGTTAAACTAAACATATATTTCCCCCCCCATCCAAACAACCTCTCGGACCCGAGAGACCATGGCCCCAGGGACAAAGACTACGCCCTAGGACCCTGAAGGAGCAAACCGCCCACCGTCTCTCCGGCCCGGGAAGCCGCCCCAGGCAAACCCGTGAATGGACAGGAGTGCATCCTACTCGTCATCTTGACTGCGATATATAATAACACAGCAGGACATGCCAGTGGGTCCAAACCCCAGACCGGGAAGACCGGGGCCCCCGGGTCAAAACAAACTCCAGAGGAGCGAATTCGCCCCCGACCTCCCCCATCTAAAGGATCTGTCCCCAGAAACATACCAGCTCTCGCGTCCTAGGCTCTCTCAAAGTCCACATGATGACGCCGTCAGAAAATGAGGATCCGGATCAGAGTCATCTCGCTCCACTGTGTTGGCTCGGACTGAGCTGACCCACCGTGGGTCTCTCCCGGATGTCCGATCTCGACGGGTCCTCGACGGAGCCCTGAAGTCCCCACTCTCGACGTCGCGGAGATGTCTGTGCCCCTTGGACAGATGGTAAGTATCCTTCCATGGCAACAAGCGCTTCATTCGGCGAGTGGTATAATGTAGACGAACCATCCAAGCGGTAGATCCGGAGCGAGGCGGGGTAAGTCAGCGCAAATCGTATGTTCTTATTGTGCAGCTGCGTGCAAATCGGAGAGAATGCCTTACGTCTCCTTGCCACCTCAGCAGAGTAATCTCCGAACAGTAAGATTTTCGCCCCTCTAAGCATTACCGGGCTTTTGCTAGCTTTAAAGGCTCTGAGAATGGCCTCTTTGTCGGAGTAGTCCAGGTAGTGCATAATGACCTGTCTCGGTCTGGAAGACTGGCGCTCATCGCCCCTGGTTATACGGGCCCACTCGGTGTGCTCTCTCTACTTTACAAAGTCTTTGGATTCCCTAGGGCTTTAGGTAGCTCAGTTTCACAAATAGCCATTAGTTCACATTGCCGGGATCGCCTCCCTCAGCCCCACCACTCTCAAATTATTGCGCCTGGATCTATTTTCCAAGTCCTCCACTTTTTCACAAAGTCTCTTATTCTCTGTAAGGACTTTCTGTAACTTGTGCAGGACGGATTCTGTGGTATCCTCCATCACTTGTATCCTGGATTCAGCGAGATTTAGCCTGGTGTCATGCTCCTGGACGGCATCTTGCAGTTGTTGCATCACATGAGCGACTGAAGACGCCAGAGTCTCTCTAAGGTCAGGGGCTAAGTGAGCAGCCACTTCAACTGCGAGCACTTTATAATCAATGTGCCTGATTAATGAGTCCGGCATGAGATTCCGCACCTCGTTCCCTTCATCGGGCTTGTGCAGCAAAGCCTGAGCCCCGTCAGTGTCCGCCGTCTCTGAGCCCGACGCCATACTGGCGGGAACTGCGTCCCCTTGTAGCGGTGATGAAAGCACTCTGGATTTCAGTTTCTTGCCCATATTAACAAGATATCGATCCATACAGCATAAGCGGATCGTGTGTTCTCTCTAACCACACCGGTATAGAAGGTGTACGGGCAATTAGTCACGGTTTGTGGCAGGTGTATGGGGAGCACACTTTCCAAGCGACTTCACATGGCGGCGCCGGAACCGGAAGTCTCCTTGAAGTTCTTGATGATCCTATAAATTGTTGATTGAGGTGCAATCTTAGTAGCCACAATATCCATGAAGCCATTTTTATGCAACGCAATGATGGCTGCACGCGTTTCTTTGCAGGTCACCATGGTTAACAATGGAAGAACAATGATTTCAAGCATCACCCTCCTTTTAACAGGTCAAGTCTGCCATTTTAACCCAATAAGCCTGACATAATGATCTCCAGCCTCGTGCTCGTCAACATTCTCACCTGAGTTAACAAGACGATTACTGAAATGATCTCAGCAGGTCCTTTAACCACTTCAGCCCCGCTAGGTGAAACCCCCTTCATGACCAGAGCACTTTTTACACTTCGGCACTACACTCCTTTCACCGTTTATCGCTCGGTCATGCAACTTACCACCCAAATGAATTTTACCTCCTTTTCTTCTCACTAATAGAGCTTTCATTTGGTGGTATTTTATTGCTGCTGACATTTTTACTTTTTTTGTTATTAATCAAAATGTAACGATTTTTTGCAAAAAAATGACATTTTTCACTTTCAGCTGTAAAATTTTGCAAAAAAAACGACATCCATATATAAATTTTTCGCCAACTTTATTGTTCTACATGTCTTTGATAAAAAAAAATGTTTGGCCAAAAAAAAAAAAGGTTTGGGTAAAAGTTATAGCATTTACAAACTATGGTACAAAAATAAGAATTTCCGCTTTTTGATACAGCTCTGACTTTCTGAGCACCTGTCATGATTCCTGAGGTTCTACAATGCCCAAACAGTAGAAAACCCCCACAAATGACCCCATTTCGGAAAGTAGACACCCTAAGGTATTCGCTGATGGGCATACTGAGTTCATAGAACTTTTTATTTTTTGTCACAAGTTAGCGGAAAATGATGATGATTTTTTATTTTTATTTTTTTCTTACAAAGTCTCATATTCCACTAACTTGCGACAAAAAATAAAAAATTCTAGGAACTCGCCATGCCCCTCACGGAATACCTTGGGGTGTCTTCTTTCCAAAATAGGGTCACTTGTGGCGTAGTTATACTGCCCTGGCAATTTAGGGGCCCATATGTGTGAGAAGTACTTTGCAATCAAAATGTGTAAAAAATGACCGGTGAAATCCAAAAGGCGCACTTTGGAATATGTGCCCCTTTGCCCACCTTGGCAGCAAAAAAGTGTCACACATCTGGTATAGCCGTATTCAGGAGAAGTTGGGGAATGTGTTTTGGGGTGTCATTTTACATATACCCATGCTGGGTGAGAAAAATATCTTGGTCAAATGCCAACTTTGTATAAAAAAATGGGAAAAGTTGTCTTTTGCCAAGATATTTTTCTCACCCAGCATGGGTATATGTAAAATGAGACGCCAAAACACATTCCCCAACTTCTCCTGAGTACGGCGATACCAGATGTGTCACACTTTTTTGCTGCCAAGGTGGGCAAAGGGGCACATATTCCAAAGTGCACCTTTTGGATTTCACCGGTCATTTTTTACACATTTTGATTGCAAAGTTCTTCTCACACATTTGGGCCCCTAAATTGCCAGGGCAGTATAACTACCCCACAAGTGACCCCATTTTGGAAAGAAGACACCCCAAGGTATTCCGTGAGGGGCATGGCGAGTTCCTAGAATCTTTTATTTTTTGTCGCAAGTTAGTGGAATATGAGACTTTGTAAGGAAAAAAGAAAAAAAAAGAAAAATCATCATTTTCCGCTAACTTGTGACAAAAAATAAAAAATTCTAGGAACTCGCCGTGCCCCTCACGGAATACCTTGGGGTGTCTTCTTTCCAAAATGGGGTCACTTGTGGCGTAGTTATACTGCCCTGGCAATTTAGGGGCCCAAATGTGTAAGAAGTACCTTGCAATCAAAATCTGTAAAAAATGGCCTGTGAAATCCGAAAGGTGCACTTTGGAATATGTGCCCCTTTGCCCACCTTGGCAGCAAAAAAGTGTGACACATCTGGTATCGCCGTACTCAGGAGAAGTTGGGGAATGTGTTTTGGGGTGTCATTTTACATATACCCATGCTGGATGAGAGAAATATCTTGGCAAAAGACAACTTTTCCCATTTTTTTATACAAAGTTGGCATTTGACCAAGATATTTTTCTCACCCAGCATGGGTATATGTAAAATGACACCCCAAAACACATTCCCCAACTTATCCTGAGTACGGCAATACCAGATGTGTGACACTTTTTTGCAGCCTAGATGCGCAAAGGGGCCCAAATTCCTTTTAGGAGGGCATTTTTAGACATTTGGATCCCAGACTTCTTCTCACACTTTCGGGCCCCTAAAAAGCCAGGGCAGTATAAATACCCCACATGTGACCCCACTTTGGAAAGAAGACACCCCAAGGTATTCAATGAGGGGCCTGGCGAGTTCTTAGAAATTTTTTCATTTTTTGCATAAGTTAGCGGAAATTGATTTTTTTGGGTTTTTTTCTCACAAAGTCTCACTTTCCGCTAACTTAGGACAAAAATTTCAATCTTTCATGGACTCAATATGCCCCTCACGGAATACCTTGGGGTGTCTTCTTTCCGAAATGGGGTCACATGTGGGGTATTTATACTGCCCTGGCTTTTTAGGGGCCCTAAAGCGTGAGAAGAAGTCTGGAATATAAATGTCTAAAAATGTTTACGCATTTGGATTCCATGAGGGGTATGCTGAGTTCATGGGAGATTTTATTTTTTGACACAAGTTAGTAGAATATGAGACTTAGTAAGAAAAAACAAAAACAAACAAAAAATTGCCGCTAACTTGTGCCAAAAAAAATGTCTGAATGGAGCCTTACAGGGGGGGGTGATCAATGACAGGGGGGTGATCAATGACAGGGGGGTGATCAATGACAGGGGGGTAATCACCCATATAGACTCCCGGATCACCCCCCTGTCATTGATCACCCCCCTGGTAAGGCTCCATTCAGACGTCCATATAATTTTTACGGATCCATGGATCGGATCCGCAAAACACATGCGGACGTCTGAATGGAGCCTTACAGGGGGGTTATCAATGACAGGGGGTGATCACCCCCCTGTCACTGATCACCCCCCCTGTAAGGCTCCATTCAGACATCCGCATGATTTTTTACGGATCCATGGATACATGGATCGGATCCACAAAACACATGCGGACGTCTGATTGGAGCCTTACAGGGGGGTTATCAATGACAGGGGGTGATCAGGGTGATCACCCCCCTGTCACTGATCACCCCCCCGTAAGGCTCCATTCAGACATCCGCATGATTTTTTTTACGGATCCATGGATACATGGATCGGATCCACAAAACACATGCGGACGTCTGAATGGAGCCTTACAGGGGGGTTATCAATGACAGGGGGTGATCAGGGTGATCAGGGTGATCACCCCCCTGTCACTGATCACCCCCCCTGTAAGGCTCCATTCAGACATCCGCATGATTTTTTACGGATCCATGGATACATGGATCGGATCCACAAAACACATGCGGACGTATGAATGGAGCCTTACAGGGGGGTTATCAATGACAGGGGGTGATCAGGGTGATCACCCCCCTGTCACTGATCACCCCCCCTGTAAGGCTCCATTCAGACATCCGCATGATTTTTTACGGATCCATGGATACATGGATCGGATCCACAAAACACATGCGGACGTCTGAATGGAGCCTTACAGGGGGGTTATCAATGACAGAGGGTGATCAGGGTGATCACCCCCCTGTCACTGATCACCCCCCCTGTAAGGCTCCATTCAGACATCCGCATGATTTTTTACGGATCCATGGATACATGGATCGGGTCCACAAAACACATGCGGACGTCTGAATGGAGCCTTACAGGGGGGTTATCAATGACAGGGGGTGATCAGGGTGATCACCCCCCTGTCACTGATCACCCCCCCTGTAAGGCTCCATTCAGACATCCGCATGATTTTTACGGATCCATGGATACATGGATCGGATCCACAAAACACATGCGGACGTCTGAATGGAGCCTTACAGGGGGGTTATCAATGACAGGGGGTGATCAGGGTGATCATCCCCCTGTCAATGATCACCCCCCCTGTAAGGTTCCATTCAGACATCCGCATGATTTTTACGGATCCATGGATACATGGATCGGATCCACAAAACACATGCGGACGTCTGATTGGAGCCTTACAGGGGGGTTATCAATGACAGGGGGTGATCAGGGTGATCACCCCCCTGTCACTGATCACCCCCCCGTAAGGCTCCATTCAGACATCCGCATGATTTTTTTTACGGATCCATGGATACATGGATCGGATCCACAAAACACATGCGGACGTCTGAATGGAGCCTTACAGGGGGGTTATCAATGACAGGGGGTGATCAGGGTGATCAGGGTGATCACCCCCCTGTCACTGATCACCCCCCCTGTAAGGCTCCATTCAGACATCCGCATGATTTTTTACGGATCCATGGATACATGGATCGGATCCACAAAACACATGCGGACGTATGAATGGAGCCTTACAGGGGGGTTATCAATGACAGGGGGTGATCAGGGTGATCACCCCCCTGTCACTGATCACCCCCCCTGTAAGGCTCCATTCAGACATCCGCATGATTTTTTACGGATCCATGGATACATGGATCGGATCCACAAAACACATGCGGACGTCTGAATGGAGCCTTACAGGGGGGTTATCAATGACAGAGGGTGATCAGGGTGATCACCCCCCTGTCACTGATCACCCCCCCTGTAAGGCTCCATTCAGACATCCGCATGATTTTTTACGGATCCATGGATACATGGATCGGGTCCACAAAACACATGCGGACGTCTGAATGGAGCCTTACAGGGGGGTTATCAATGACAGGGGGTGATCAGGGTGATCACCCCCCTGTCACTGATCACCCCCCCTGTAAGGCTCCATTCAGACATCCGCATGATTTTTACGGATCCATGGATACATGGATCGGATCCACAAAACACATGCGGACGTCTGAATGGAGCCTTACAGGGGGGTTATCAATGACAGGGGGTGATCAGGGTGATCACCCCCCTGTCACTGATCACCCCCCTGTAAGGCTCCATTTAGACGTCCGTATGCGTTTTGCGGATCCGATCTATGTATCCGTGGATCCGTAAAAATCATACGGACGTCTGAACGGAGCCTGACAGGGGGGTGATCAATGACAGGGCGGTGATCAATGACAGGGGGGTGATCAGGGAGTTTATATGGGGTGATCATGGGTGATCAGGGGTTTATAAGGGGTTAATAAGTGACGGGGGGGGGCTGTAGTGTAGTGTGGTGTTTGGTGCGACTGTACTGACCTACCTGAGTCCTCTGGTGGTCGATCCTAACAAAAGGGACCACCAGAGGACCAGGTAGGAGGTATATTAGACGCTGTTATGAAAAAATTCGGATCTCCAGCCTGCCAGCGAGATCCACTCGCTTACCTTCCGTTCCTGTGAGCGCGCGCGCCTGTGTGCGCGCGTTCACAGGAAATCCCGGCCCTCGCGAGATGACGCATATATGCGTGACTCTGCGCAGGGCCGCCACCTCCGGACCGCACATCTGCGTTAGGCGGTCCGGAGGTGGTTAATGACAGCAATGAAATGCAGTGGAAAGTTTTTTTGGGATTAAGTTAATTTTCATGGCAAAGAAGGACTATGCAATTCATCTGATCACTCTTCATAACATTCTGGAGTATATGCAAATTGCTATTATAAAAACTTAAGCAGCAACTTTTCCAATTTCCAATATTTATGTAATTTTCAAAACTTTTGGCCACGACTGTACATTCATGTTTCTGCAATAAAAGCGCTAATTCTTTGTTCTGACTATCAGAAAGTTCCTTACCTCACTTAATTTCTGAGATTGGTGAGCAATTGGGGGACAATACCGAAATAAGCTTGCTCCAGAATATTGGGATGATATTCTGATAGAATAGTACAAGAAACAAGCGGCCTATCAACCCATTTTTAAGTAGATTGGCATTGACTTCTGCCAACTGATTTTGTAATCTACAGAACCAGTCTGGCGCAGGACTTCAAATGGTCCCTGCCACCTTGCTAGTAGTTTGTTATCAGAAGTTGGCAGTAACAGTAAGACTTTATCACCTGGTGAAAAATATTTATCTTTAGCAGATTTGTCATACCACTGTTTCATAAGGGCCTGTGTCTCAGTAAGGTTGATCTTTACAAAATCAGCCAACTCAGTCAGTTGGTCCCTCATAGAAATAACATACTCCACCAAGTTCTTTTGATTTGAGACAGGTTTTTCCCAGTATTCCTTTTTCACATCCAGTGGTCCTCTTGGTCGTCTCCCATAGAGAAGCTCAAAGGGGGAGAAACCACTGGAGGCTTGGGGAACCGCTCTGTATGCAAACAACACATAAGGGAGCAATTGATCCCATTGTTTTGGATACTGTTGCCCAAACTTATAGAGCATTTTTGTAAGCGTTTGGTTGAAGTGCTCAACCAAGCCATCCGTTTCGGGATGATCTGGAGTAGTCCGTACAGCCTGAATTCCTAGAAGCTGATGGATTTGCTTCATTAACCTAGACTGAAAGTTTGAACCTTGATCTGTAAGAACTGTATGAGGAATACCCACATGACAAAAAAAACTTTATCTCCTCTGCAATTCATTTTGTAGTGATCGTTCTTAAAGGTATAGCCTCTGGATAACGGGTCATATAATCACTTATAACCAGGATATAGCGGTTACCTTTTTTTTACTTTTTTCAAGAGGACCAACAATATCCAGAGCTCTCCTTTCAAAGGGAGTGTCAACCACAGGGACGGGAACCAATTTACACTTTTTGGCACCTGGAGAACTATACTGGCATTCTGGACAGGATTCTCAAAAATTGGCTACATGTATTTTGGGCCAAAAGAACCTGTTCAGTATCCGTGAGAGTGTTTTCTTTTACCCAGATGTCCTGACAATGGTATACTATGAGCTATTTTCATTATTGACTCTCGATATTCAGAAGGCACCATTATTTGCCACACTTGTTCATTTGTCTGTGGATGCTCACACAGCCGGTACAAGATACCACTTTTAATTTTGTAACAAGGATACTGTTTAGGTTTCTCTGTCTCACCTTTCACCTGTTTAAACAGTAAGGACAGGGTGTTATCCTGTTTTTGTTTGGCAGAAATGTATTTTCCCCATTGTGGAGCATGGAAAGAGTTTTAAGTGTTCAAATCGCCATTTCTCACGGGCAAGACGCTTTTCTCTCTTAGAAAGATGACTCTTGCCATTACCATTGAATATATCATCATCAAATGGAAATAGGTTACTCAAAACATCTATATCAGATACCTTTCTAGTTTGAGATCTAGTAGTAACTGCAGAAACCACATTGTGTCTTTTAAGCATATTACAAAAAAAACTGATAAATCCTGGCCTAGTACTACAGGATATGGCAGATTAGGCACTATTCCAATTTCTAATGACATTTGTATGTCAGCTACTTGCATAGGTATCACTGTTTTAGGATACACCTTTTTGTCACCATGCACACAGGGCCGGTGCAACCATATAGGCGAACTAGGCGTTCGCCTAGGGCGCCGGCCTGCTGGGGGCGCCCTGGTGGGCTCCCCCTAACTGGGGCTGCAGCCCTGGGTGAGCGGCTCTTGTTACAGGGGGGCCAGGAGGTGGAGGTCCTTCTTAAATATGGCAGTGCAGGCATCTGCTTACCCTGATGACAGGTGCCTGCTCTGCCAGTAAATTACCAGAGGAGAGGAGGCTGGCGGCAAGGGAGGCTGTTCTAGCAGCTCCCCACTCCTCCCTTGCGCGCCCTCTGTGATGCCGGAATATGACATCATTCCGGCCCGGCATACTAAACGGCGCGCTGGAGGACTGAGGAGCTGCACCACACTGGACCCCAGGGAGGTGAGTGTTTAAGTGTTTGACTGAGTGTCTGCCTGTGTATTTATGTCAGTGAGTGAGTGTATGTATTTCTGTCTTTCTGTCAGTAAATGTATGTGTGTCTGTCATTGAGTGTCTGTGTGTGTATGTCAGTGAGTGAGTGTATGTCAGTGAGTGTGGATGTCTGTCGGTCAGTAAGTGTCCGTGTGTTTCTCAGTGAGTATGTGTATGTTTGTCAGTGAGTATATGTGTGTGTTTGTCTGCCAGTGAGTGAGTGTCTGTCAGTGAGTTTCTGTGTGTGTGTCAGTGAGTAGGTGTATGTCTGTCAGTGAGTGTATGTGTGCCTGTCTGTCAGTGAGTTTCTGTGTATGTCATTCAGTGAGTGTCTGAGTGTTTCTGTCTGTCAGTGAGTGTACGTCTGTCTGTCATTGAGTGTATGTGTGTCTGTCAGTGAGTGTGTGTCTGTCAGTGAGTGTGTGTCTGTCTGTCATTGAGTGTATGTGTGTCTGTCAGTGAGTGTGTGCCTGTCTGTCAGTGTGTGTCTGTCTGTCATTGAGTGTATGTGTGTCTGTCAGTGAGTGTGTGTCTGTCTGTCAGTGAGTGTGTGTCTGTCTGTCAGTGAGTGTATGTGTGTCTGTCAGTGAGTGTATGTGTGTCTGTCAGTGAGTGTGTATCTGTCTGTCAGTGAGTGTGTGTCTGTCTGTCAGTGAGTGTATGTGCGTCTGTCAGTGAGTGTATGTGTGTCTGTCAGTGAGTGTATGTGTGTCTGTCAGTGAGTGTATGTGTGTCTGTCAGAGAGTTGTTATGTACGTCATTCAGTGAGTGTCTGAGTGCGTGTCTGTCTGTCAGTGTGTGTGTGTCTGTCAGTGAGTGTCTGAGTGCGTGTCTGTCTGTCAGTGTGTGTGTGTCTGTCAGTGAGTGAGTGAAAAGAGGGGGCAGCAAAAATCCTTGTACCGGCCCTGCATGCACACATGCCAAGAGTAAATGACCTGTTATGTTGGCAGAGTCCACCAAGTCTGATCTTATCAGAGACTCCTGACTCCCTGTATCAATCAGGGCATTCACAGTTTGGGAGTTCACAGTCACAGGTTGCAAATAGTCTTTAACCAGACCAACACAATTTGCTGCCTTTGCCTTTGATTTTTTACCAGCAGAACTAGCATAGTCTTTGGCAAGATGGCCAGTTTTACCACAGGCAAAGCAAGTCTCAGGTCTTTGGTTACCAGTAGGAGTAGTAAAAGAAACAGGTATTTCCACACTTGGCTTCTGGACCATTCCTTTTCAGCCAGTGTCACAGCTTGCTCACCACAGTCACCACAGGAAGAACTTCCAAGAATTGTTCAAGGATAATCTTTTCCAGAACCTGCTGAACAGTCTCGCCCTATGTAGAAATCTACTTCAGACAGCTGGGTAAATGCTTCTTTAGGTCTTTCCTTATCCTGGTATCTGTAGGTCCGGAACCTCTGCGAAATGACTCAACATGTATATTCTAGCGTTTTAGGATTGCAGTTTTGACTTTTTCATAATTTTCAGCATCCTCAGTTCTCATTTGGTTATAAGCCTGTTGAGCTTTGCTAGTGAGAAATGGTGCTAAATGAAGTACCCGTTGTTCCTCAGGCCATTTATTAACTTGAGCCACTTTTTCAAACACTTTCAGATATGACCTTATATCATCAGTCTCTGTTAACTCGGTCAGCTTTAAAGTGGTAACATTAGGCATATTGCGCTGCATGACTTGTAGCACCTGAAAGAATTGTTCATCTCTCTTTATTGCCGTCGCCTCTCACTTTTACGTTGCTCCTCTTCTTTTTCTTTTCTGTACCGCTCCTGTTCACGATAATGTCTTTGCTAATCTTCTCTACACTGGTCACTTAATTCTTGGCGGTGAACCAACCATACAAGGAGTTCCTCCCCAAAAATTTGGAGCAGTTACACTTGCAGATGGAGCAGTCCCTTTCCCAGCTACAGCACCCTTCTAAGGAATAAAAGGGTCACCCACCTCAGACTGGATACCTTCCATCTTGGATACAGGAATAGCTTGAACTGGTAAGAGGTTTTTTTCTGCCCGTCTGGGATGTGTATTTGCCTTGGTACGCTGAGATCGCCTTGGTTAAGGAGCATATATAAATCTCCTGGTGCGCCCTTTTCCTGCCATATACTGAGTAGACAATTGCACTTAGTCCAGTACAAACGGCAATCCCACTGCTGCTACCATATCTTGAGATGTGGGAGTATATGCTGTTAAAAACAGTCTAAACTCAGTTCTTGGCAAAAGCAACGCTCATATTTATTTTGAGCAAAAAAAAAGCAATAGGAAAACAAGGCAAAATAACAGCAAAATAAATGATCCTCATGGGTCTTTGCAACTACCTTGGTAGCAAGGAGCTCCCCCAGTGTCCAGCTAACACTCTGAACTGAAGATGGATCACCAGCACATTGCACAGGTGCTTTTAAATACACAAAACTCAGGTTCACAATCTTAAAGGGATACACACACATTTTCAATTTCCAAAAACAAATGTTACAAATGAAACATACCTCAACACAGAGGAGCTTACCATCTATTTAACATACATAACACAAAATCGTTATACTAAATAAACTAAAAACACTCTGTTAAAGAGGACCTTTCAGTACAATAAAAAATCTAAACTAAGTATGCTGACTGTCACCGCCACTTCTGTGAGAAGGTCTGGCAGACGTTCTTCTCTACCTCTTGTATGATGTTCTTTGTTTTGGTTTCACTTTCCCATCTCCTTTCCTTCTGCCAGGTGTCACTTATTTAGACATAATCGTCTTCCTTTATATTCCCTCCCATACTTCCTGGCTGAAGTGTTCACTGCCGGAGGCTGCGTCTGCTGTTTTCTCAGATAAGTCCTTTACTTTATTGTGTTTGATTGCTGGCTTGATTCTAGGTGACCCTGACTCCCTCCGTATTAAGTGCAGGGAGCCGGTGGTCATGTCCACCCACTATTATAGGGTTTTCAGGTGTCACACAGGCTTAGGTACGTGGGCATGCAATCGTCTACCATCGAGACCCTTGTATGTGCATAGCAGTCAGGGAGAGCTCTTAGGGTTTTATAGGGCTCACCTAATAGCTCCTTAGTTTGGGATCAAGCCAGTCGCTTGTTTATTTATAAGTTCCAGCTATCTGCAAATCTCATCCATGACATTATAAACTGCCATAACTGTCTTAAGCATGGATCCGGTTTCAGCCTTGATTGACCGCATGCAAGGTCTTTCGCTGGAGGTAGCAGATCTCCGTAAAACTGTGTCTCAGTTTCAGGTGACAGGTTCTGCTGGCATTCATGGAGTTTGTTCCGAGCCTAAGAGCTCGCTTCCGGATACGTTCTCCGGGGGTAGTGAGAATTTTGTTTGCTTTAGAGAGGCTTGCAAACTCCATTTTTCGCCTACTTCCCCATTCCTCTGGTGATGAAGAGCAGAGGGTGGGGATCATCATCTCGTTGCTCAGGGATAATGCTCAGTCTTGGGCCTTTTTGCTGCCGGTGGGGGCACGGCCCCTCCGATCGGTGGATTAATTTTTTGTAGCCTTGGGGCAGATATATGATGACCTGGATCGTATTGCTCTGGCTGAATCTAAACGGCGTTTTTTATGCCAGGGTAAACAGTCTGCAGAGATATATTGATCTGAATTTCGGAGATGGGCAGCTGATACTGGTTGGAATGATGCTGCACTCCGAAGTCAATTTTGCCATGGCCTTTCGGAAAGATTGAAAGATGCATTCACTTTTCATGAGAGACCAGCGTCTTTAGAGTCAGCCATGTTTCTAGCTGTTCGTATTGACAGGCGTCTTAGAGAGAGAGAGGAGTCTACTCTTTCCTGTCATATTCAGCCCAAGGACAGTGGGGCTGTCTCATTCAGTGCGCAGACTGTCTCAATCCCCTCTGAGGAGGAGGCCATGCAGCTTGGTTTGCTTGGCTCTGATAGTAGAGGATTCAGCTCTCAGAGGAGGGTTTGTTTCTGCTGTGGGGGTATAAATCATTTAGCTAATGTTTGCCCCTCTAGGAGAATTATGACATTTTTTGAGGCCAATAAAAACGAAACAAAAAAAACCTGTAAAAACTTTCCATTTTCTACTATTGGCAAGGTTGATGCGGAAATTGAAGGTTTGCCGCTTGCTTGTAGTTCACATTTTCTCCTACCTGCCAGGGTGGCGCTAGACAGCAAGAACATTGTTTGTGAGATTTTTGTAGATAGTGGAGCAGCTGTCAATCTCATTGATAATCAATTTGCAACAACGCATGGTTTCCAGGCATGCACTTTGGAAAAAGATATACCTGTTTTTGCTATCGATTCCGCTCCTTTTTCTCAAAGATCGTTAAAGAGCATAGTTCACAATATCCATTTGACTGTGGGTGACGCTCATGTTGAGGATATGTCATGTTTCGTCTTAAACGGATTACCTACTCCTCTAGTGTTGGGGCTACCCTGGCTCACTAAACATAATCCCACCATTGATTGGCAAGCAAGGCAAATAAATGGTTGGAGTGAGTTTTGCAGAGAGAATTGCCTCACGGCATCTCTTTCAGAAGTTTCTACCAAGACTGTACCACCTTTTCTCTCTGAATTTTCGGATATGTTTTCCGAGAGTGGCGTCCAGGAGTTGCCCCCTCACCGCCCTATTAATCTCATCCCAGGCGCCAAGCTGCCAAAATCACGTCTATACAATCTCTCCCAACCTGAAAGGGTCGCTATGTGTACTTATATCTCTGAGAGCCTGAGAAAGGGACACATCCGATCCTCGAAGTCACCTGTTGTCGCTGGGTTTTTTTTGTTAAGAAAAAAGATGCTTCTTTAAGACCTTGTCTGGATTTCAGGGAGCTGAACCGTATCACGATTCGTGACCCATATCCGCTTCCTCTGATCTCGGACCTGTTTAACCAGATTGTTGGAGCTAAAGTTTTTCTAAGTTGGATTTAAGAGGGGCATACAACCTAGTCAGGGTCAGGCAAGGGAACGAATGGAAGACGGCCTTCAATACCCCTGAGGGTCATTTTGAAAATTTGGTTATGCCCTTTGGTTTGATGAATGCTCCGGCCGTCTTCCAACATTTTGTGAACAACATTTTTTATTATTTAATGGGGAAATTTGTACTGGTGTATCTAGATGACATTTAGATTTTTTCTCCTGATTTTAAGACTCATCGTCACTTATGTCAGGTCTTGCTGATTCTGTGGGAGAACAAATTGTACGCTAAACTGGAAAAATGTGTGTTTGCGGTTCCGGAGATTCAATTTCTTGGTTTTCTTCTCTCTGCTTCTGGTTTTCGGATGGACCCTGAAAAGGTCCGCGCTGTGCTTGATTGGGAGCTTCCTGAGAATCAGAAGGCGCTGATGCGGTTTTTGGGTTTTGTCAATTATTACAGAAAGTTCATTTTGAATTATTCTTCTAGAGAGTTTTGCTTCCGCTCCCATTTTGGTACAACCTGATGTCTACCTTTTATTGTTGAGGTGGATGCTTCTGAGGTGGGTGTGGGTGCGGTCTTTTCTCAGGGTCCCTCTCCTGCCAAATGGCGACCGTGTGCCTTTTTCTCAAGGAAACTATCATCTGCAGAGAGAAATTACGATGTGGGAGATAGGGAGTTGTTGGCCATCAAATTAGCTTTTGAGGAATGGCGCCATTGGTTAGAGGGAGCCAGACACCCTATTGCCGTGTTTACTGACCATAAGAATCTGGCCTACTTGGAATCGGCCAAGCGTCTGAACCCGAGACAGGCCAGATGGTCTTTGTTCTTTTCTAGGTTTAATTTTGTTGTTACGTTCTGCCCAGTGGTTAAAAATGTGAAGGCGGATGCCCTGTCACGTTGTTTTCCGGGAGGGGGAAATTTTGAAGACCCGGGTCCCATTTTGGCTAAAGGGGTGGTCGTCTCTGCTCTTTATCCTGATTTGGAGGCAGAGGTTCAGGCAGCCCAGGCAGAGGCTTCTGATCTTTGTCCTCCTGGGAGGTTTTTTGTGCCTCTCGCTTTACAACACAAGGTTTTCAAGGAGCACCATGATACTGTCCTTGCTGGGCACCGGGGGAGTAGAGCCACAGTGGATCTCGCTGCTCGGAGATTCTGGTGGCCGGCTCTTCGTAAGACGGTTGAGGGTTTTGTGGCAGCCTGCGAGACCTGCGCTCGTGCCAAGGTCCCTCATTCATGGCCATCGGGTTCTCTCCTCCCGTTACCCATTCCTTCTCGTCCTTGGACGCATCTGTCCATGGACTCAGGGCCGGCACTACCATATAGGCAAGGGGGGCAATTGCCCCCGGGCCCCCGACTCCTTAGGGGCCCCCAGAGCCGGCCCAGCCACAACTACTATATTATCTATAATTTAATAATTCTATTGTGTGCCTGTGTCTGGAGAGACGGGCCAGCTCCGCGCCGCAGTAATGTTATTAAAACTAACTGGGCTGGAGTCTGGAGTCAAGTGGAGGGGCCCCCCGCCGGGCGCCGGCGGCCGCTGACTGTGCCTGCGCTGCGCTGCCGCTGCTTGTCTCTTTAAGAGTTTCGAGACTGGAGCAGGTTCATAATTCATTGGTTATATTGTTTTGTTGTTAATTAAACTGGATCGGATCCATGATCCATCCATCTATTCCCAGTGTTTCCCACTCACTGACTTACTTAGTCCGGCACCATCTCACCCAGTGTACTACTACCCCGCCCTGCGGCCCTGGTTCTGTTTGTGTTTGGAGTCAGTTGGACTTGAGAAATGTGCATTTGGGGCAGGGCGGGGGGGGGGCAGTTACTGGTACTACCAGTAACTGCCCCCCCCCCCAGTATACTGGCACTGGGATGGGTGAGATGGTGCCTGGGATGGATCTGATCCAGTTTAATCAACCAACCTACCAGTAACTGGTTGGTTGATTAAACTAGATCGGGATCCATCCCAGTCTGGTAGGTTAGTTGATTAAACTGGATCGGGATCCTTCCCAGTCTGGTAGGTTGGTTGATTAAACTGGATCGGGATCCATCCCAGGCACTATCTCACCCGTTCCAGTGTACTAGCCCGCCCTGGTTCTGTTTGGAGTCAGTTGGACTGGAGAAATGTGCATTTAGGGGTGGGGGGGGACCCTTATTGTTTTTCGCCCCAGGGCCCCATTTCACCTAGAACTGGCCCTGCATGGATTTCATTAGGGACCTGCCTCGTTCCTCGGGGAAGACTGTGATTCTGGTGGTAGTGGACCGTTTTAGCAAAATGGCACATTTCATTCCCTTTCCTGGGTTACCCAATGCTAAGATGCTGGTGCAAGCGTTTGTTGATCATATTGTTAAATTGCATGGCATCCCTTCAGACATTGTTTCTGATAGGGGCACGCAATTTTTTTCCAGATTCTGGAAGGCCTTCTGTTCTCGCTTGGGTGTTCGGTTGTCGTTCTCTTCTGCTTTTCACCCGCAGTCGAATGGTCAGACCAAACGTGTCAATCAGAATCTGGAGACATATCTGCGCTGTTTTGTGGCGGAGAATCAGGTGGATTGGTATTCTTTATTGTCTCTTGCTGAGTTTGCTTTAAATAACCGTCGCCAGGAGTCCTCTGATAAGTCACCATTTTTTGGTGCATATGGGTTTCATCCGCAGTTTGGGACATTCTCTGGAGAGGGGTCTTCTGGTTTACCTGATGAGGAGAGATTTTCCTCGTCTATGTCATTTATTTGGCAAAAGATTCAGGGTAATCTGAAGAGGATGAGTGAGAGATATAAGCGTGTGGCGGATAAGAGATGTGTGCCTGGTCCGGACCTGAATGTGGGTGATCTGGGGTGGTTGTCCACAAAGAATATTAAACTGAAGGTTCCCTCCTGGAAGTTGGGTCCTAAGTTTATCGGGCCTTACAAGATCTTGTCCTTCATCAATCCCGTTGCCTTCTGTCTTGATCTTCCTCAGACTTGGAAGATCCATAATGTTTTTCACAGGTCCCTATTAAAACCTTATGTCCAACCCACTGTACCCTCCTCTTTGCCTCCTCCTCCGATTATTTTTCATGGTAATCTTGAATTTCAGGTCTCTAGGATTGTGGATTCTTGCATTATCCGCGGTTCTCTCCAGTACCTCGTTCATTTGGAGGGTTATGGTCCTGAGGAAAGGATGTGGGTCCCAGTGGCGGACATTAAGGCCACTCATCTCATCAGGGCTTTCCATAGGTCTCATCCTGAGAAGGTGGGCTCTGAGTGTCCGGAGTCCACCCGTAGAGAGAGGGGTACTTTCACCACCACTTCTGTGAGAAGGTCTGGCAGACGTTATTCTCTACCTCTTGTATGATGTTCTTTGTTTTGGTTTCACCTTCTCATCTCCTTTCCTTCTGCCAGGTGTCACTTATTTAGACATAATCGTCTTCCTTTATATTCCCTCCCATACTGCCTCACTTTGCAGTTTATACTACTTCCTGGATGAAGTGTTCACTGCTGGAGGCTGCGTCTGCTGTTTGCTCAGATAAGTCCTTTACTTTATTGTGTTTGATTGCTGGTTTGATTCTAGGTGACCCTGACTCCCTCCGTATTAAGTGCAGGGAGCCGGTGGTCGTGTCCCCTTACTATTATAGAGTTTTCAGGTGTCACACAGGCTTAGGTACGTGGGCATGCAATCGTCTACCATCGAGACCCTTGTATGTGCATAGCAGTCAGGGAGAGCTCTTAGGGTTTTATAGGGCTCACCAAATAGCTCCTTAGTTTGGGATCAAGCCAGTCGCTCAATTATTTATAAGTTCCAGCTATCTGCAAATCTCATCCATGACACTGAAATGGAGAGCGGCGCCCAGGGATCTCCCTGCACTTACTATTATCCCTGGGCGCCGCTCCGTTCTTCCAGCATAGGCTCCGGTATCTTCAAATTTTTGGCTCAACTGGGAGGAGCCTGCTCTTGTTCTCCTGGGCGTCTCCTTCTCCCAGGCTGTAGTGCTGGCCAATTGCAGCGCTCAGCTCATAGCCTGAGAGAAAAAAAAACTCTCAGGCTATGAGCTGAGCGCTGCGATTGGTCAGCATACCTAGTTTAGATTTTTTATCGTAATGAAAGGTCCTCTTTAACTGCAGCTCTGCCTCACATGGACTAATCAGCTGCATGCATCTCACACTCTGTGATGCAAGTAAGGGGATAATGCTGTATGTCAGTGTGAACAGAGCCTTAGTCTGTCTGCAGAAATAATAGCGAACAGAGAGAGAGGTTTTCTGGCCAGCAAGAAAGTGAAAGAAGACAAGAAAGACATACAGATATACACAGACAAACTAATGACATATTCACCCCCTAACACTGACTGCAAGGCATTATCGGTGATCCCTTGTTCCTGCGCTTCATAGTTTCACTTTGTAACATATGTAACAAATCCAATTCGTTACCACAAAGGAGAAGGAAATTCTGATTCATGGCGAATCAAATTTTTCCTGAAATTCGGATCGAATTCCAGTTTGTTAACTTCAATTCGCTCAACACTATTTGTGAAGTCAAGTAGCCGAAAACTGGTGCAAGCTTGCTAGAAGCAGACCTACCAGAATGACCGGGGTGCTAAGGATAGTAGACATGCAAGGTCTGAAACAGGGGAGATGGATGGAGCCAAAACAGCAGACAAGGACTTAATCCACAAACTAGCAACAGTCAGAATAGCAAAAGAATCAGTAGAAGCCGATTCAGTAGACAATGGATTAATTCAGAAATCAAGCCACAGTCAGGACACCAGGAGAATCAATGGAAGCAAAATCAGCAGATAAGGGGTTCATCCAAAAAAAAGCCAAAGTACAGTACAAAGAGGGTTAACTAGAGGTCTTGAGTTCAAGTGCAAGTGAATCCCCCACTCAACACTAGGATCGAACGCTGAGCTAGGAACCTGATTAGCACTGATAGGTCTAGCAGCTGGGGTTTGACTGCTCTTCATGGCACAGCTATGGACAGTATCTTGGCAATGTAAATGCCTAGCATTACCTGGACCCAAGAAGATTGGACCAGATAACCCACATGTGAAAGTCCATAACCTTTCCAATACAATATGTTATACTTCAAACTTTAGATCTCCCTACACTTGAACAGGAGGAGATGGCACATAGGAGGAGTAATAGGCAAAATGTACTTTTTTTTAAAAGTGATTTATAAAACACATTGTGAATCTTAAACGAAGAATGCTTGGAAAGACAAAGGATTAATAACTGCATTTAACAATCTCATGAGGACCAATGTATCTGGGACCCAACTTATTTGGAGGAACTTTAAGACAAAATTTATTGTAGACAACCATACCCCCCACCCGCCAAAAGAACAAAAACAAAGGACAGACAAAGTAGAAGGTTTCTTATCAACATTTCTCTTTTGAAAAAAATCTTGAACCTGGGCCCAAATTGTACACAGTTTATTTGAAATTATCTCCATCCCATCTCCATAACTGTACATAATAAAGGACTATGTGATTGGCCCAAATGCAAACAAATTTGTTTTAAGTAATAATGTTTATTTAATGATGCCAATAAGTTTTAAGATGCAGTGAAAGACGCTGAATGGCCACATTACTTGAGACACCTAACTACTTGTCATGGCACACTATAACATACACCACCTTTCACTAACTCCTTGGCTAGACCTACGTCATAAATTAGAGTCAATATACTTCACCTTTATTTATGGAAAAAATCCAAAATTTACAAATAAATTGAAAAATTAGCAATTTTCCAAATTTCTATTTCTCTGCTTTTAAAACAGAAAGTGATACCTAATAAAATATTTATTACTTAACATTCCCCATATGTCTTCTTTATGTTGGCATAATTTTGAAAATGTAATTTTATTTTTTAGGACATTAGAAGGCTTAGGACTGTTTCACGCGAGCGAGTCCATTGCGAGAATCACGCTCCGTGTGTGAGTGTGATCCTCTGTTCTGGACTTGCAGGAGCGCACTGTATTATCATGATTTATAATGCTATGTGTCTCTGCATGGCCTTTTTTCCACAGAATAATAGTGACATAAAGCTGTCAGTATGATTCTGTAGAAATAAGGTCAAGCAGAGGCACATAGCATTATAAATAATTTTAGAAGCAATTCTTAACATTCTTAAGAAAATTTCCAATACCCACTTTTTAATGACCAGTTCAGTTCTGAAGTCACTTGTGAGGCTTATATAGTAGAAACCACCCATAAATTATGCCATTTTAGAAACTACACCCCTCAATTTAGTCAAAACAGATCTTAAAAACTGCTCTAACCCTTTAGGTGTTCCACAAGAATTAAAGGAAAATGGTGATGACATTTACAAAAAAAAAATTTGGGCATAATTTCCATATTAATAAAAAAAATTGGCAACACATCAAGGGTTAACAGCCAAACAAAACTCAATATTTATTACCCTGATTCTGCAGCTTACAGAAACACCCCATATGTGGTGGTAAACTGCTGTAAGGGCACATGGCAGGGTGCAGAAGAAAAGGAGCTGTCACGGCTGAGGATGGGGGAAATCCTCAGCCGTGCGGTGATGGAGGATGTCGTCGCTACTTGGCCAGGACCACAGAATTAGGGAGCAGGTCACCTCCTATTGCGTCCCTAATGCTGACCCTGTCTCCTGTCTGTATGAGCCGACCTTGGTGGTAGGAGGGCTCATACGCTGGAACCTTATAGTCCCTACAAGCCCTCAAGTCGGCCCTGAACTAGAGAACAGAGTAAGACAACCCAGTCCTTCTAGGCACGGAGGAGCAGGAGTCTCACTGGCCAAGCAGCATGAAGATGGGGAACATAAACAGGACTATGGATAAGACAGGTGAACCAAACAGTTCCACACAAACCTGTCTCAGCCTTGCTGACTGGAACCCATGCTCAGAAAACGCTGTCCACACAACATAAGAGAAACAGCACACACATACGAACACTCAGGAACCAGGACATCCATAGCCGCACTAAAAAGCAAAGACATAGGACATCAACACCAGGAGGGTGGCCCTTACAAGAAGATGGAAATCACAGGAGGCTGCTACAGCAAAGCATGACTGAAGCAACCTCTTGAGCCATGCCAAAGTGAGAGGCTTTATAGGCCTAAGAGGCCACACCCAACGGTCAGACACACCCAGTGATTCACACACACACTGGGAAGGGAGTTAACCCTTCCAGCACTAAGGAAGGGAAACACCAACTTAAAGAGAAAGTGTCCAACTCCAAAACACACTGTGGCTGTTGCCGCAGGCAACGACATGGGTGGCACTCATGTCCTGGGAGTCAGCCCGGGCAACCACAGTGAGGGGAAGATGTAAGTGCACACCACACAAACAAAGTGCACACAGACATACCAAAAGTGCTTACAAAGATGCACACAACTCCAAGGGAACCGCACACATGGCTGTTGTCCGCGGCAACCGCACTTGAGGCTAACCTCATTATGCCTCCAGCTGCGGTTGACACAACAACCCAAAACCGCGGGCAACTGTATGCGGCTCCCAAGGAGTCACGGCCATAAACATGGTCGTGACAGGAGCGCTGCATGGTTTTTGGAAGGCAGAGTCTGCTGGACCGATTTTTAGACACCAGCACTCTACAATAGAAACTCCCAAAAAGTTACCCCATTTAAGAAACTATGGCAAAGGTGACAGTTACAGAAGCAGCGATACCTAATATGTGTGGTTTTTTTCTATTTTTTTATTATAAAATCGGGGAAAGGGATGTTTTTTTTTACTTGATACTTTATTTTTATTTTTTTTAAAACACTTTTTTTTCTACTATATTTTTTTTACTTTATTATTGTCCCACTCTGGGACTTTAACTTTTGGAGGCCTGATATCCTCTGTAATGCATTACAATATATGTGTATTGTAATGCATTGCCTGTCAGTGGTTGCCTATGAGACTGGGTCTAGATCTCTTAGGCTTCTGTAGAAGGCAGGTCCCGATGCATCCTTGTGATAGTCTTATGTAGGGGCTCATTTTTTGCAGGATGAGGTAACAGTTTGATTGGTACTATTTGGGGGTGCATATGACTTCTTGATCGCTTGGTATTACACTTTCTGTGATGTGAGGTGACAAAAAATTGTCACGTTTCTTTTTTTTCACGGTGTTCACCTGAGGGGTTAGATCATGTTATAGATTTTTCCGCTCACCCCTTTTGGTGTATACTCCAATTTTAAACGGTCATCCTTGTGAATTTATTTGATGTTTTTGTGTGCCTTGGTACTGAGGTCTAATTAGTATAAGTGTTTGATATAATTTAACAACAGTGCACGCAAGTCATAGTTACAGAAAAGACAATACAAAGGAAGGTAAAGTAAAAGGCATTACATAAAAACTAAACTCTTGTCCCGAAAAAATGTGGTGCAGGAATTCCAGCCACTGGAGTTTGGTGTTAGGCTCTTGTAGTGATTCAATGTTATAGCATAGCTCCATACACACAGACTCACCACCACGCATATCCGGGTGGGTGTAAAAAACTTTCCTGGGCAAACATACCCTATAGCTCTTTTGCTCATTCATATGATAACATATAATGTTATCAGATGTGTCGTGTCCTCCAGCCAATCCATTTGGTAACCAGAGCTAAATGGTTTGAGGTTCATTTCCAGTCTCTTCAAAGACAAAATGGAGTCTAGAAATTCCCCCACTCGCCTTGCCCAGTGTCAGAGAGAGTTGTATCAATTAACTCTTTGAAACACCGAGCAAGAAAATAAAAACAAAAAAAGCTTTGTCGTATGGACACATGAATCGAAAGTAGAACATCAAATCGAGTGAGCAGGAGGATCAGTTGCAATGTGAATCTACATTAGAATGGCAAAAGCAAGTTATCGGAATGACTTCAAATGGGGCATGGTCATCAGTGCCTGACTAGACAAGGCCAGAATATGAAAAATTGCCTGGCAGTGTTTTCTTCTGCAACAAAGACCGAGGAAAACATCCAGTGAAAGGGGATCCTGTGGACGGGACGTAAACAGTAGTTTACAAAAATGATCACAGAAGAATGTCAAGAATCGCTCTAGACAAACAGGTGGTGCACAGTCAAGTAAAGCGTAGCTAAATACAATGCTGGTGCCCCAACTAAGGTTTTCGAATGCACAACTTGTAGTTCCTCAGCATGGATGAGTGAAATGGTGTGGGAAATGTTTTCTTGGCAGACCATTGGTACCGTGTGGATGGGCGTTTGGCCAGTATGGCTTACTTAAGAATTGTGGTCAACCAACTTCATCTATTCATGGCGGCTGTTGACCCTGTAGCATAGGGACACTTTCAGCAGGACAATTCACCATAACACAGGGACTGTTTAGTCATGGACTGGATCCAGGAACAAGATAGTGAGATTTCCTTGCTTCCCTGGCCTTCATAGTCTCCAGACCTTAATCATAAGAGCATCTCTGGGTGGAATAAAATAAGCTGGTCAGACGATGCCAGTGCTTCCAAATAATATCCTGTCCACCTGGGCCAATATTCCTGCAGAATGATTTCAACACCTAATGGGATCTATGCCAGTCTATCACAGCAGTTAATCATGGCTGTTGTATAACATGCTTCTCTCCTCTCTTCACTCGACCTGTGCTGCTAACTACCAACCTGTTTCTAACCTCCCCTTCATCTTTAAACTCCTTGAATGTCTCATCTACTCTCACTTAATAAGCTATCGATGTGCAAACTCTCTTCTTTACCCCTTACATTCTGCCTTTCGCTCTCCACTGTACAGAAACTGCCCTTCCTAAAGTGTCTAATGATCTCCTGACAGCAAAAATGAATGGTGATTATTCTCTACTGATTCTTCTGGATCTATCTGCAGCTTTTGATATTGTAGACCATAAACTCCTCCTCACCATGCTCCACTCAATTGTTCTTAAGGGCATTGCTCCCTCCTGGTTCTTTTCCTTTAGTGTATTTGCTGGCTCTATTTCTTCTCCTCTTCCTCTTGAAGTTGGCGTTCCTCAGGGTTTAATCCTAGGCCCTCTACTCTTCTCTCTCTCTACACAGCCCTGATTGGGCAGACTCAGTAGATTTGAAACAGCAAAACTACTTTTCCATACAAAGTAACACTAACCCATATAAATGATAACAGCTTGGTATGCTTACTGTTTTTTTTTATTATTTTGTTAATCTATTATGTGTACTAGGTGTAAACTAGGATATATTTATTTATATGCAAGTAGTTAATCTATGGCTACATTGTATCTATTGTAACTGCGTTGACCATCCATTTATCTATGCACATTTGTATCCTGTCCTCAGACCACTATATTTGTCGTTAATAAAAACTTTTTTAACCTGTCTGTGTCTCCAGTACCATCTCTATGCTGACAATACCCAGCTTTACACTTCATCCCCGGACATCACCCCTGCTTTACTCCAAAACTCCAGTGGTTGCCTGGCAGCTGTGCTTTAAAACTGAATTTCTCAAAAACTGAACTTCTTGTCTTTGCCCCATCTATTAACCCATCTAAACTTGATATTTCAATTCTGGTCTGTGGCACTATCATAACTCCTGGGCGACATGCCCGCTGTCTTTGGGCCATGTTTGATTCAGATCTTCCCTTTATTCCCCATATCCAATCACTTGCTCGCTCTTGTCATCTGCACCTCAAGAATATTTCCAGAATCCGCCCTTTTCTTATGGTGGAAACGACAAAAACTCTTGTCATTGCTTTGGCTCATTTTCGTCTTGACTACTGCAACTCATTACTAATTGGTCTCCCTCTCACTAAACCCTCCCCTGTGTTCAGTCTGTCCAACCGCTATACTGATGCTACTAGCCTGTGCCAGTCACTTCAATGGTTCCCCATTCACCACAACATACAGTTCAAATTTCTCACCCTCACCCACAAAGCTCTCGACAGTGCTGCACATCCATACATCTCCTCCCTCATTTCCGTTTACCACTCTACTCATGCTCTCCATTCTGCCAGTGTTTTAAGATTAACATCCTCCTTAATTATTACCTCTCACTCCCATCTTCACAGATTTTTTTGAGCTGGACCTACTCTCTGGAATACTTTGAACTGGAATATCAGGTCAATTCCCAACTTCCCTACCTTCACATCTTATCAAGCTTCCTAAAATGACTGTTCGCTGAGTAACCCTACTCCCACCAACTCCTCAGGCCTGAACTCGATCTTCTAACAGTCCCACACCAGAAGCAGATCGGCCTTAACCACGTTTCTGTACAATAATGGCTTGATTACTACATATCACACTCAACTACCTTTTTTTGTCACCCCCATTTCCTCCTCAATTGTAAGCTCTTATGAGCAGGGCCCTCACTCCTATTGTTTCAGTTGTATACTATCCAGTTACGTTGTGATGTCTTTTGTTTTGTACATAAACCCTCTGAATTTGTAAAGAGTTATAGAATATGGTGGCACTATATAAATAAATATTATTATTATAGCTCCAATGCTCTACTAGATGAGTGTTTCTTACATAGTGGCCATTCAGTGTATAGTCATGTGAAATACTGTATGTGCATGATTAATTTACAGGTTTGTATCTGTATTGTATTAGTTTTTGGGATAACAAATATTTATTGGCATTGAGTTTATAGACATTTCTTAAACATCATTTAATGTTCCAAAATGCTTTACATTGACTATAACATAAATACTTCCATGTGTAAATGCATTGATGTTTAAGACAATGCTATTAGTGGCTAAAACATAACCTAAATTTAGAACATTATTATCGGTTCCCCCGTGTGAATTCTGATGGTAACATTTGATTTTCAATTAAAACATTTTGCACATTATGAACATGGATTCTTCCCTGGATGAGTTCATTGATGTTCAATAAGTTCTCATTTCTGTTTAAAACATTTGCAAAATTTTGTTCATGGCCTCTCCCCTTTGTGAGTTCTCTGATGTCTAACAAGTTCTGATTTAAAGCTATAACTTTTCCAAGTCTGAACATAAAAATCTATTCTCCCCTGTGAGAACTCGTTGATGTTTAGCAAGATCTGATTTCTGTTTAAAACATTTTCCACATTCTGAACATGAAAATGGTTTCTCCCCTGTGTGAATTCTCTCATGCGTAATAAGACTTGATTTCTTGTTAAACAATTTCCCGCATTCTGAACATGAAAATGGCTTCTTCCCCGTATGAATTCTCTTATGTGAAATAAAACATGATTTATCGCTAAAACATTTTCCACATTCTGAACATGAAAATGGCTTCTCTCCTGTGTGGCCTCTCTGATGTTTATTAAGATCTGATTTCTGGATAAAACATTTTCCACATTCTGAACATGAATATGGTTTCACTCCTGTGTGAATTTTCTGATGCTTAGCAAGATCTGATTTACGTTTAAAACATTTTCCACATTCTGAACATAAAAATGGCCTCTCCCCTTTGTGAGATATTTGATGCATAATAAGACTCGATTTCATCGTATAACATTTCCCACATTCTGAGCATGAAAATGGCTTCTCCCCTGTGTGAATTCTCTCATGTCTAATAAGACTTGATTTATCACTAAAACATTTCCCACATTCTGAACATGAAAATGGTTTCTCCCCTGTGTGAGTTCTCTCATGTGCAATTAGAGTTGATTTACTGCGAAAACATTTCCCGCATTCTGAACATAAATAGGGCTTCTCTCCTGTGTGAATTCTCTGATGTCTGACAAGATGTGATTTAAAGCTGTAACATTTCCAACATTCTGGACATGAATATGGTCTATTCCATGTGTGAATTCTTGGATAATCACCCCTTCTGTGTTCTTTATTTTGCTTAACAGTCTGTGATAAATCAAAAGGTAGGACACTTTGAGAAAGGTCAGATGATAGACTTTTGCTTTGCAGGTCTGAGGATATATCTGGAATAATGATATTCTCTTCATAAGTATCTGGTATGATAGTATAATCACTGGGTTTAAAATCTTTAGGTATCAGATGTCCCTTTGAGCTCCTGAGAAAGTTATCTGCCAAGAAAAAAATATATGTTATTTTTTAATAACGTCCTTAACATTATATTTATATAGGTCTGGTACTATGTTATCTAGTAGAAAAATATTTTATCACACTCTTTAAGAGAAACAAAATAAGAGTCTTACAGGTATAATGCCTATTAATGGCTGAAAATATTAGGTCACAGTACTTCGGAAGAAGTTATGATTCTTGGAAGACTCTTAATTTGCTTCTCTTCCGATAAAACATTAAAATCATACTGATATGTTGTCAAATTTCTATATACCATTTTCATACAGATTAGAAGACATATAGTAAAATGTAATTATTGAATGACTAAGACAGTGGTTTGCACAACAGTAGATTATGATGTTAGGCCACCAGGCTGTTCTCTTGTAGTTTTGCACTTCTGTCCTGATGCTAGAATCTTCACATTTCAGTGTGTCTACCACCAGTTCTTTCTAGTGAAATGATCAGTGGAAAGGGATTTGCTATTAGGTGGTGCCTAATATATATACAGTGGTCCCTTGAGATACAATATTAACTAGTTCCAGGACAACCATTGTATGTTGAAACCATTGGAACTTGAGTAATCGGTTCCAAAGCCCCAAAATGTCATCCAAGATATGAGAAAAATGAAGATTTAAGAAAAATAAGCAGATAACCAAGACAGATAAGACAAGTCCTTACATATAATAGTCAGGAACAACTGCTAACTAGCAACTTATACAGCTATTTTACCAAAGAAGTGGCCTTGATTGGTTGGATCTGAGTCTAAGACATTGTGTGTTGAGTCTAGTTTCAACTTTACGATGGGTCAGAAAGGACCATAGTATATTAAAAATATTGCATCCTGAGGCCATTGTATCTTGAAGGGTCACTGTATTCCCTTACAGCTACAAGAACTTTAGTGCAGGGCAGTAGCAAGGAGTGGTATGGTCATGTACAATGAAGTCATGGCTATGATCTGGCATAGATTTGCATGATAATTCATTCCAGTTTCTGACGTAAGTTAGTGAATCTTTTGGGCCATGGGATCTTTATTGACAGGTGGGCAGGATATAGCATTCAGTGGTGGACTTTTTGACTGCTCAGCCAGCTCCGGTTTTGGATCTGCCATTACAATCCTTTTAGTACTGCTGAATTAGAGTTAATAGAACAGGTGATAAAACCTAGTCTTCTGATTAATGCTGTGGGATGTGATCCACTGTTACCAATTGTGCTCAGAAGTTATACTAGAAAAAACCTATTCTCAATTGTGCAATTTTTGGAACTTGTAGATTCTCTAAACCAGGAATGCCCAACCTGTGAACCTCTAGCTGTTGCAAAACTACAATTCCCAGCATGCCTGCACAGCCTACAGCTATCAGGGCATGCTGGGATTTGTAGTTTTGCAACAGCTGGAGGGCCACCGGTTCAGAATCCCTACTCTAAACCGAAATCCATTTGGTGCGAGCTAGATTGTGGTGCAGAATCTACAGGATCCCCTGATCTTCTCCGACAAGATGGTATGCCCATTTTTACAGGAAGATTCCCACATTGCAATCGCTTGATAAATCATTAATTGACAGGAGTAACACAGAAATATTGGTTAGCCTGGTCGTGAATGGAGCCAAGGGCTCTCATGAGAATAACCAGAATGCAACAGGCTTCAGGAAAAGATGAAAGAATAGTTGGAAACATAGCCGAGGATTAGGGCAAAGAGGAGAAGAATGAGGCAGAAGCGTTCTCCTGAACAAAGCTGTGGTCAGGATAAAGATCAAACTCAATAGTCCAAGCGAGGAAAGAAATGTGGGATGCTGGACCTGGCTTTATGTTCAGGCATTGATCAATTTAGCAATCCAACTCTGCTGAGCGGCCAAAGCAGAAGAGCCAAAGCCACCACCATGCAGATGAAAAGTCTTGAAGGCATATCTAAGGGCTGTTTCACACTTGTGTTGTGCCATTCTGGTTTTGAGATCCGGCAGAAGATTTCAAAACTGTGCCAAAACGGTTCAGTTTTGTTCCTATTTATTGTCAATGGGGACAAAAATTATGAAGATACAATCTGTTCCGCTTTTCTGACCGGGTTGCGCAAGTTGCGGTCTTGTGTCCGGTCTGCGAAACAGAACAAACTGGATTCGGCAGCAAAATCAATGATGCCGGATCTGTCACCCATTGACTTACAATGATTTTAGTGCTGGATCTGGTTTGTTCCTTTTCGATGTAACACAACTAATCCTAACGGAATGTATGCATCCGGATGTGTTAACATCAAACTTAACCGTTTTTGTCCAGTTTTGAGATCCTCTGCTGGAGATGATGTGTTTGGAGGTTTAGGGTCCTTTAAATCCCTTAGGGACTGGGCTCATTGTCACCTTAAGGACCAGACCATTTTTTGCAAATCTGACCAGTGTCGCTTTATGTGGTGATAACTTTAAAATGCTTTGACTTATCCAGGCCATTCTGAGATTGTTTTTTCTTCACATATTTTACTTCATGACACTGGTAAAATGGAGTCAGAAAAATTCATTTTTATTTATAATAAAAATACCAAATTTACCCAAAACTTTAAAAAATTAGCAAATTTTTAATTTCTCTACTTCTATAATACATAGTAATTCCTCCAAAAATAGTTATTACTTTACATTCCCCATATGTCTACTTCATGTTTAGATCATTTTGGGAATTATATTTTATTTTTTGGGGATGTTACAAGGCTTAGAAGCAAATCTTGACATTTTTCTGAAATTGTCAAAAACCGACTTTTTAAGGACCTGTTCAGGTCTGAAGTCACTTTGTGAGGCTTATATAATAGAAACCACCCAAAAATCACCCCATTCTATAAACTACACCCCTCAAGGTATTCAAACTGATTTAACAATTTAGGTGTGCCACAAGAATTAATGGAAAATAGAGATACAATTTCAAAATTTCACTTTTTTGGCAGATTTTCCATTTAAATATTTTTTTTCCAGTTACAAAGCAAGGGTTAACAGCCAAACAAAACTAAATATTTATGGCCCCGATTCTGTAGTTTACCGAAACACCCCATATGTGGTTGTAAACTGCTGTACGGGCACACGGCAGGGCGCAGCAGGAAAGGAATGCCATACGGTTTTTGGAGGGCAGATTTTGCTGGCCTGGTTTTTTGACACCATGTCCCATTTGAAGCCCCCCTGATGCACCCCTAGAGTAGAAACTCCCAAAAAGTGACCCCATTTTAGAAACTACGGGATAGGGTGGCAGTTTTGTTGGTACTAGTTTAGGGTACATATGATTTTTGGTTGCTCTATATTACACTTTTTGTAAGGCAAGGTAACAAGAAATAGCTGTTTTGGCACAGTTTTTTTTGTTTTTTACAACATTCATCTGACAGGTTAGATCATGTGGTATTTTTATAGAGCAGGTTGTCATGGACGCGGCGATACCTAATATGTATACTATTTTTTTTTTATCTTGAGTAGGGTATGATTTTTGCTGAATGAGATATCGGTTTGATTGGCACTATTTTGGGGTGCGTATGACTTTTTGATCGCTTGCTATTACACTTTTTGTGATGTAAGGTGACAAAAAATTGCTTTTTACACCGTTTTTTTCCCTCTCCATACATCTCTAAGCTAAGTACTGGTTGCCTTCGCTGTTTCTAATTATCTGGAAGGAACCAGCTGTCTCATCCCCTGCTAGCTATCCTAGGGCTCGTCAGTTTTAGCAGGGCTTTAGGTATACAGTGTATGAGTATTTCCACCATCAGGATCTGCTCATACTGGCAGGAGTTAGGGAAAGTCCTAGGGATTACTAGGAGGTCACCATCTCTCTTCCTTAGCTTTTGAGGTCTACATTGTTGTCTATTCGTTGTGGTGTGTATTTGGTGTTTTCCCTTCCCCTTAACCTGTGACATTTTGACTTAAAAAAAAAAAATTATGTTAATTTTACACAGTTTTTACACTCAGATACCGCGATCATGTATGAACAATGAAGGGAGCGGCGCTTTCACAGCTCCCTTCATTGTACCCGCTACTACTTAGTAAAATGCGGCGAATCAGCCGAACCGAACTTTTTAAAAATTCGATCTGTTAAGTTGCAAATATCTTGTGTAAACAGATGCGTTCTCAACATATAGTGTACAAGGGATAAAGGATAATAGGAACTTTCTATTGGACTGCATAAAGGATCTTTATACAAGTGCTGATCAAATAGTTTTATTGCTGATAGATGCTTGTTACAGCCTTGTATCCTGCCATGTAAAAAGGTCTTTACACAGGAAGTACAAGGGGCGAAATTGGTTTATCTCAGCATATTTTTTTTAAACGTGCATCAAGTATGAGTCTTCTCTGCTTTATTTAGCGGTTACTACTCACCTAGGCGGTTATCTGTAGGAATGTCCTCTATATTCTGCTCCTCACCCTTCACATCTGTCTCTGTAACATATATAATGTTCAGATTTTCACCCGGATTCAAGACCTGTGAGACAAATAATGTAGAAGTCATCAGACGGTTGGATAAGTCGTGTAGCAGGTCTCCTGTATAAATCCATCAGGTTCTCTATTCTGACCAGCAGTCTCTACATCCAGAAAACACGTAATGTCTATGGTCAGCTGTAATCCTTTCCATCTCCACCTTTCTCATTATACAAGGATAAAACATATAACACTTGTGGATAAAACAAGACCGAACACAAGATCTTCACAGCCTTCTACAGATCATAGGGGACATTTCATGAGACCTTATCTCCATCTACCTGATCACCCTGTGGGACATTGTGATGTTCTTCTGACCCATCCTGAGGAAGAAGAGGACCTGTGACATCTCTCTGTTGTTCTTCTCTCTTCCTTAACTGTAGGAAACACATCCAGTGACTGAATTTATTCCTTACATACAGATAATGAGAGGACGTGTGTATTTAGTCATGTCTATTACCTGGTGATGTGAGGGGCTGGTGATATTCCATCATGACGTCCTTGTACAGGTCTTTGTGTCCTTCTAAATACTCCCACTCCTCCATGGAGAAATAGATGGCGACATAATGACACCTTATAGGAACCTGACAACACAATGATACAGTCATTACCCAGATCCCTTCATAGCGTTCCTGTATAATGTCCCAGCATTCCCAGCAGTGTCACCTCTCCAGTCAGCAGCTCAATGATCTTGTTGGTGAGTTCTAGGATCTTCTCTCTATTGATTTCCTCATGTATCAGGAGGTGAGGTGGAGGCCCCATGATTGGGCTCAGGGTTCTTCCCCGTTCTTCAGGCACAGGGTCCTGGCAGTGCTCACTAGAGGTCTTCTTCACTACTGTGTAGTCCTGGTTATGGAAAGACACAGTAATAAATATCACTCCATACATCTCCAGAGTCCCTCACCTCTCCAGTCATGTCCATCTGTTAGTAACATAGATAAGATGATGTAATGTGACATCATCAGAATATCTCACCTCTCCAGTAAGCAGGAAGAGGATCTCTAGGGTGAGATTTATTATACTATCTGCCATCTTGTCCCTATCCATTCTTGACAGGTCAATCAGGAGAAGGATTTTATATAGAAGATATCCACCGAGCAGATCCTATATTGTGGAAACCTACAATGGAAAGAAGATGAGACAATGTAAAATCCTACAAAATCCCATGTAAAATACAATTACTGGAGATAATAAGAGGGGAAACATATACTGTGTGCACTGCCAGCAGGTCTCCAATGAGTAGGGAGAGCAGACTCAGATATATGTATACAGTTGCAAGAAAAATTATGTGAACCCTTTGGAATTATATGGATTTCTGCACAAATTGGTCATAAAATGTGATCTGATCTTCATCTAAGTCACAACAATAGACAATCACAGTCTGCTTAAACTAATAAAACACAAAGAATTAAATGTTACCATGTTTTTTTGAACTCACCATGTAAACATTCACAGTGCAGGTGGAAAAAGTATGTGAACCCCTAGACTAATGACATCTCCAAGAGCTAATTGGAGTGAGGTCTTAGCCAACTGGAGTCCAATCAATGAGATGAGTTCAGAGGTGTTACTGCTGCCTTACCCTTTAAAAAACACACAAGTTCTGGGTTTGCTTTTCACAAGAAGCATTGCCTGATGTGAATGATGCCTTGCACAAAAGAGCTCTCAGAAGACCTATGATTAAGAATTGTTGACTTGCATAAAGCTGGAAAGGGTTATAAAAGTATCTCCAAAAGCCTTGCTGTCCATCAGTCCACGGTAATACAAATGGTCTATAAATGGAGAAAGTTCAGCACTGCTGCTACTCTCCCTAGGAGTGGCCGTCCTGTAAAGATGACTGCAAGAGCACAGCGCAGACTGCTCAATGAGGTGAAGAAGAATCCTAGAGTGTCAGCTAAAGACTTACAAAAGTCTCTGGCATATGCTAACATCCCTGTTAGCGAATCTACGATACGTAAAACACTAAACAAGAATGGATTTCATGGGAGGATACCACAGAGGAAGCCACTGCTGTCCAAAAAAAACATTGCTGCACGTTTACAGTTTGCACAAGAGCACCTGGATGTTCCACAGCAGTACTGGCAAAATATTCTGTGGACAGATGAAACCAAAGTTGAGTTGTTTGAAGAAACACACAACACTATGTGTGAAGAAAAAGAGGCACAGCACACCAACATCAAAACCTCATCCCAACTGTGAAGTATGGTGGTGGGGGCATCATGGTTTGGGGCTGCTTTGCTGCGTCAGGGCCTGGACGGATTGCTATCATCGAAGGAAAAATGAATTCCCAAGTTTATCAAGACATTTTGCAGGAGAACTTAAGGCCATCTGTCCACCAGCTGAAGCTCAACAGAAGATGGGTGTTGCAACAGGACAACGACCCAAAGCATAGAAGTAAATCAACAACAGAATGGCTTAAACAGAAGAAAATACGCCTTCTGGAGTGGCCCAGTCAGAGTCCTGACCTCAACTCGATTGAGATGCTGTGGCATGACCTCAAGAAAGCGATTCACACCAGACATCCCAAGAATATTGCTGAACTGAAACAGTTCTGTAAAGAGGAATGGTCAAGAATTACTCCTGACCGTTGTGCACGTCTGATCTGCAACTACAGGAAACGTTTGGTTGAAGTTATTGCTGCCAAAGGAGGTTCAACCAGTTATTAAATCCAAGGGTTCACATACTTTTCCACCTGCACTGTGAATGTTTACATGGTGTGTTCAATAAAAACATGGTAACATTTAATTCTTTGTGTGTTATTAGGTTAAGCAGACTGTGATTGTCTATTGTTGTGACTTAGATGAAGATCAGATCACATTTTATGACCAATTTGTGCAGAAATCCATATAATTCCAAAGGTTTCACATACTTTTTCTTGCAACTGTATATACAGAATATATATATATATATATATATATATATATATATATATATATATATATATATATATATATATATATATATATATATATATATCTCTATCACACTATTAAAACCAATCAGAATTTCTCTGCTAGTCATACCTCACACCCTGGTTAATAATTAAAGGTAGGCAGTATATAGTGGCCTATGATCAGGATAGGTCATGAATATCAGACTGGTGGTGGTCCAACTCCAGGCACCCCTGCTGATGAGCTCTTTAACCCCTTAAGGACTTAGGACGTACCGGTACGTCCTAAGTTTAAATTGACATTGCGGCGCGGCGGGGGTTAATAGGAACAGGATGCCCGCTGAAATCATTTGCGCTGCCTTCCGGTGAAGAGCCTGTGAGATCCAGCCCCCTGATCTCACAGGCCCCAGAAGCTGTATGAGTAATACACACAGTATTACTCATACAGATGTATTGGAATGCATTGTAAAGGATTAGACCCCCAAAAGTTCAAGTCCCAAAGTGGGACAAAAAAAAAAAGTTGAAAAAATAAAGTTTCCACCCCCAAAAAAAATTACAAGTTTCAAGTAAAAAAAAAAAAAAAAACATGTCATTTTCCCCAAATAATGTGAAAAAAATTTGGCAAAAAATAGGGAGGGGGGAAAAGTATACATATTTGGTATAGCCGGGTCCGTATCGACCGGCTCTATAAACATATCACATGACCTAACCACTCAGATGAACACCGTAAAAATAAAAAATAAAAACTCTGCTAAATAAACCATTTTTTTGTCACCTTACATCACAAAAAGTACAACAGCAAGCGATCAAAAAGGCGTTTGCCCACCAAAATAGTACCAATCTAACCGTCACCTCATCCCGCAAAAAATTAGCCCCTACCTGAGACAATCGCCCAAAAAATTAAAAAACTATAGCTCAGAATATGGAGACACTAAAACATAATTTTTTTTGTTTTAAAAAAGCTGTTATTGTGTAAAACTTACATAAATAAAAAAAAAGTATACATATTTGGTATTGCTGCATTCGTATCGACTGGCTCTATAAAAATATCACATGACCTAACCCCTCAGATGAACACCGTAAAAATTAAAAAAATGTAAACTGTGCTAAATAAACCATTTTTTGTCACCTTACATCACAAAAAGTGTAATAGCAAGCGATCAAAAGGTCATATGCACCCCAAAATAGTGCCAACAAACAGTCATCTCATCCCGCAAAAAATGAGACCCTACCTAAGATAATTGCCCAAAAACTAAAAAAAACGATGGCTCTCAGAATATGGAGACACTAAAACATGATTATTATTATTTTTTGTTTCAAAAATATTATTGTGTAAAACTTACATAAATAAAAAAAAAGTATACATATTGGGTATCGCCGCATCCGTGACAACCTGGTCTATAAAAATATCACATGATCTAACCTGTCAGATGAATGTTGTATATAACAAAAAATAAAAACTGTGCCAAAACAGCTATTTCTTGTGTAATATAGAGCAACCAAAAATCATATGTACCCTAAACTAGTACCAACAATACTGCCACCCTATCCCGTAGTTTCTAAAATGGAGCCACTTTTTTGGAGTTTCTACTCTAGGGGTGCATCAGGGGGGCTTCAAATGGGACATGGTGTCAAAAAAACCAGTCCAGCAAAATCTACCTTCCAAAAACCGTATGGTATGCTTTTCCTTCTGCGCCCTGCCATGTGCCTGTACAGCGGTCTACGACCATATATGGGGCGTTTCTGTAAACTGCAGAATCAGGGCCATAAATATTGAGTTTGGTTTGGCTGTTAACCCTTGCTTTGTAACTGGAAAAAAAATTATTAAAATGGAAAATCTGGCAAAAAAGTGAAATTTTGAAATTGTATCTTTTCCATTAATTCTTGTGGAACACCTAAAGGGTTAACAAAGTTTGTAAAATCAGTTTTGAATACCTTGAGGGGTGTAGTTTATAGAATGGGGTCATTTTTGGGTGGTTTCTATTATGTAAGCCTCGCAAAGTGACTTCAGACCTGAACTGGTCCCTAAAAATTAGTTTTTTGAAAATTTCAGAAAAATTTCAAAATGTGCTTCTAAATTTCTAAGCCTTGTAACATCCCCAAAAAATAAAATATAATTCCCCAAATGATCCAAACCTGAAGTAGACATATGGGGAATGTAAAGTAATAACTATTTTTGGAGGTATTACTATGTATTATAGAAGTAGAGAAATTGAAACTTGGAAATTTGCAATTTTTAAATTTTTGGGGTAAAGACGTGTCTGCTATTGGACTCAGTTCGCACTAACTGCAGGTCTGACCGTGACTTCAGCTATTGGAGTGTTACCTGTTGTCTGTCTGTAGCCTATTCTGTAGGTAGTGGTTCAGTTTCTCTCTTTGGTATTTTTTTTATAAATAAAAATGAATTTTGTTTACTTCATTTTACCAGTGTCATGAAGTACAATATGTGACGAAAAAACAATCTCAGAACGGCCTGGATAAGTCAAAGCGTTTTAAAGTTATCAGCACTTAAAGTGACACTGGTCAGATTTGCAAAAAATGGCCCGGTCCTTAAGGTGAAATAGGGCTGAGTCCTTAAGGGGTTAAAACTCTGCTTCCTCTTCATTTCACTGCCGTCATCTCAGAAGTCTTGGGGGTGCAGTGTAATTCCAAGTACTCACTCCATGCACTTAAATGGAGCGAGTACTTGTAATTACACTACGCCACTGCTGCGAGGGAGACCACAGGCATTGTAAAGAGAAAGCCTCCTGATTGACAGGGTGCCTGGAGTTGGACCTCCACCGATCATATATTAATCACCTATCCCGTGGATAGGCCATCACTGTACGCCGCCTGCACAACCCCTTTAACATTTACCATGTCATTTTCACATGGGGCAATAGGACTGAAATGGTTTTGGGTGCCATGTTACACTTGATGAGACCCAGTGGTATCGTTTTGCAAACTACATGGCTGAATAAATTATATAGTTACATAGTACGGTTTAAATAAGACATTAGTCCATCAAGTTCCGCCAAAGGATAGGGAGGGGGGGGGGGGCGCGGAACTATCAGTAATAGCGAATGTGTTCTGTTCTGATCTTCTGTGTTTGACCATTCTGTTTGCCTGCCGACTTCATCGACTCCTGGACCTCTCTGACCCTGAGCCTGTCTGATCCTCTGTACTGCGCTACTACCTGTTACCGGCTTCTGACCTCTGGCTTGTCACTGACCATGCTTCAGCTTCTACCTCTGATGATCATCTGCTGCCTTTACTCCAGCCTTTTCTGCAATACCACTTCTCACCACCGTGTCTGCTATTGGACTCAGTTCGCACTAACTGCAGGTCTGACCGTGACTTCAGCTATTGGAGTGTTACCTGTTGTCTGTCTGTAGCCTATTCTGTAGGTAGTGGTTCAGTTTCTCTCTTGCTGCGTTCTGTCCTGTCTCCTGAGAGAGTGTTGAATAACCCCCACGGGGTTAGTGGCTGCCGTCCCTTGGTTGACAGAGAGAATCCTCTGGTTCCCCCACTGGTCGTAACATCACCTAGGACATATGATGGAGATTATTACTACCAAGAGGCAGAACTTTACATTTATATAAGTTGATGCCCAATCGCTCAGAGTCCAAGTCAGCTTGTAGTTTATGGACATCGTCCATGGACTGCACAGTACTACATAGCTTGGGGTCATCTGCTAAAATAGAAACACTACTACTACCCCCATCCTCTATATAATCAATACTTTATATAATAGGGCACCGAGCACTGTTCCTTGGGATCACCACTTATAAGCGGGGACTATTCGAAATAGGAGTCATTGACCACAAGTCTCTGGACACGGACTATACTCTCTAGGCCTGTGGACCTGATCTTACCCATTAGATGTCTATGAGGGACAGGGTCAGATCATCACCTTATCTATCCTGCCTGGCGAACGCCATAAAAAAAAATTATGCCAGAATTGCAGTTTCCAATTTTTTTTTCAACCTAATAAAACTTCACTAAACCCCCTAACTTTCACTCCATAAGTAAGTTTTTTTTTCTTCACAGTTTCTTGATACTTTCTTGAAACATTAAAGAGAACTTGTCATGTGATTTTATTAAAGGGGTTTTCTCATCTCAGACAATGGGAGCATATCGCTAGGATATGCCCCCACTGTCTTATAGGTGCGGCTTCCACCGCTGGGACCCGCACCTTTATCGAGAATGGAGCCCCGAAAGTGAAGGAGAGCGCACTGCGCATGCGCAGCCACCTTCCATTCATTTTTATGGGGCCGCAGAAAATAGCCGAGCCGTCTGCCCCATAGAAATGAATGGGAGCATGGGCACCGCATGCACGGCACGCTCCCATTTACTTCTATGGGAGAGGCGAGGATTAGCGCTTGTTGGTGGACGGACCCCAGGAAATCTGGGGTCCTCCAGCCACAGCGCTTCCCGCTCCCTTCTCGATATAGGTGCGGGTCCCAGCGGTGGGACCTGCACCTATCAGACAATGGGGGAATATCCTAGCGATATGCCCCCATTGTCTAAGATGGGAATACCCCGCCGATATGCCCCGCCGGATTTCTCCCACTCTGTGTGCTAATACATTAGCATCGAAGCAAAGGGAAGGGGACTGAGCTGTTCTCCCTGAGCGCCTCCTTCTCCCTGGCTGTAGCTCTGTCCATTCGCATCAGAGAGCGCCACAGCTAGGGAGAAAAAACCTCCCAGGCTGTGACGTTCTGCCTGCGATTGGACAGCGCTACAGTCAGGGAGAAGGAGGCGCACAGGGAGAACAACTATCTTGTATCTGATATTACTGTAGGGGAAAGCTTGGGATCTAGTGATCACCAGTCAGTGTGGTCACACCACATAAAAACAAAAGTTTTAGATTTTCGAAAAACTGACTTTTCTAAAATTAGATTAGAGGTACACGAGTCCCTATCAGACTGGAACAGTTTCATTGGAGTCCAGGAGAAATGGGACTACTTAAAATTGGCACTATTGAAGGCAACAGATAATTGCATTAGGCTTGTCAGTAAAAGCAAAAAAAAGGAAGAGACCACTGTGGTACTCAGCAGAAGTGGGAAAAATCATTAAAAAACAAAAAGATAACATTTAGGAATTATAAAAAAAAAAAAAAAAAAACGAGGATGACAGACAAATTTATAAGATTAGGCAGAGAGAGGCCAAACAAGTTATAAGAGCTTCTAAAGCAAAGGCAGAAGAGAAATTAGCTCAGTCAGGGAAAAAAGGCGATAAGGCATTCTTCAGATACATAAATGAAAAAAGGACACTAAAACAAGGAATTACCAAATTAAAAACTAAAGAAGGAAGGTATATGGAAGAAGATAAAGAACTAGCTGACTGCCTCAATGAATACTTCTGTTCAGTGTTTACAAAGGAAAATGAAGGAAAAGGACCTCAGTTAGGAAGGAAGACTAATGAATATTTTGATGCATGTGTCTTTACAGAGGAAGAGGTTCTAAGTCAGCTGTCTAAAATTAATACAAATAAGGGGCCTGATGGGATACACCCAAAACTATTAAAATAGCTTAGCGGTGAACTAGCAAAACCATTAACAGATTTATTTAACCAATCACTGGCAACAGGAGTCGTCCCAGAAGATTGGAAATTAGCGAATGTGCCCATTCACAAGAAAGGTAGTAAGGAGGATTCGGGCAACTATAGGCCAGTAAGCCTGACATCAATAGTGGGGAAATTACTGGAAACCATACTTAGGCCTCATGCACACGACAGTTTTTTTTCACGGCCCGCAAAAACGGGGTCCGTGGGTCCGTGATCCGTGACCGTTTTTTCGTCCGTGGGTCTTCCTTGATTTTTGGAGGATCCACGGACATGAAAAAAAAGTCGTTTTGGCGTCCGCCTGGCCGTGCGGAGCCAAACGGATCCGTCCTGAATTACAATGCAAGTCAATAGGGACGGATCCGTTTGAAGTTGACACAATATGGTGCCATTTCAAACGGATCCGTCCCCATTGACTTTCAATGTAAAGTCTGGAGTTCTTTTATACCATCGGATTGGAGTTTTCTCCAATCCGATGGTATATTTTAACTTGAAGCGTCCCCATCACCATGGGAACGCCTCTATGTTAGAATATACTGTCGGATATGAGCTACATCGTGAAAATCAGATCCGACAGTATATTCTAACACAGAGGCGTTCCCATGGTGATGGGGACGCTTCAGGTTAGAATATACTGAAAAACTGTGTACATGACTGCCCCCTGCTGCCTGGCAGGTGCTGCCAGGCAGCAGGGGGCAGACCCCCCCCCCCCCTGTTTTTAACTCATTGGTGGCCAGTGCGGCCGCCCCCCCCCCTCCCTCCCCTGTGCGGCCGCCCCCCCCCCCTCCCTCCCCTGTAGTAAACTCGTTGGTGTCCAGTGGGCCCCCCCTCCCTCCCCTGTAGTTAACTCGTTGGTGGCCAGTGGGCCCCCCCTCCGTCCGCTATAGATAACTCATTGGTGTCCAGTGGGCCCCCCCTCCGTCCGCTATAGATAACTCATTGGTGTCCAGTGGGCCCCCCCTCCCTCCGCTGTAGATAACTCGTTGGTGGCCAGTGGGCCCTCTCCCCTCCCTCCCCCTCCTAATTAAAATCGCCCCCTATCATTGGTGGCAGTGGTGAGTACCGATCGGAGTCCCAGTGTAATCGCTGGGGCTCCGATCGGTAACCATGGCAACCGGGACGCTACTGCAGTCCCGGTTGCCATGGTAGCTTAGCAATTTGTAGAAGCTTCATACTTACCTGAAGAGCTGCGATGTCTGTGACCGGCCGGGAGCTCCTCCTACTGGTAAGTGAAAGGTCTGTGCGGCGCATTGCTTATAGCACAGACCTGTCACTTACCAGTAGGAGGAGCTCCCGGCCGGTCACAGACATCGCTGCTCTTCAGGTAAGTATAAAGCTTCTACAAACTGCTAAGCTACCATGGCAACCGGGACTGCAGTAGCGTCCCGGTTGCCATGGTTACCGATCGGAGCCCCAGCGATTACACTGGGACTCCGATCGGTACTCACCACTGCCACCAATGATAGGGGGGCGATTTTAATTAGGAGGGGGTGGGAGGGGAGAGGGCCCACTGGCCACCAATGAGTTATCTATAGCGGACGGAGGGGGGGCCCACTGGACACCAATGAGTTATCTATAGCGGACGGAGGGGGGGCCCACTGGACACCAATGAGTTATCTATAGCGGACGGAGGGGGGGCCCACTGGACACCAATTAGTTAACTACAGGGGAGGGAGGGGGGGGGGCGGCCGCACTGGCCACAAATGAGTTAAAAACAGGGGGGGGGGGGGTCTGCCCCCTGCTGCCTGGCAGCACCTGCCAGGCAGCAGGGGGCAGTCATGTACACAGTTTTTCAGTATATTCTAACCTGAAGCGTCCCCATCACCATGGGAACGCCTCTGTGTTAGAATATACTGTCGGATCTGAGTTTTCGCGAAGTGAAAACTCACCTCTGAAAAAGCTTTTATGCAGACGGATCTTCGGATCCGTCTGTATGAAAGCAACCTACGGCCACGGATCACGGACACGGATGCCAATCTTGTGTGCATCCGTGTTCTTTCACGGACCCATTGACTTGAATGGGTCCGTGAACCGTTGTCCGTCAAAAAAATAGGACAGGTCATATTTTTTTGACGGACAGGATACACGGATCACGGCCTCGGCTGCAAAACGGTGCATTTTCCGATTTTTCCACGGACCCATTGAAAGTCAATGGGTCCGCGAAAAAAAACGGAAAACGGCACAACGGCCACGGATGCACACAACGGTCGTGTGCATGAGGCCTTAAGGAGAGGATTGTGGAACATCTAAAATTCCATGGATTGAAAGATGAAAACCAGCATGGGTTTACTTCAGGGAGATCATGTCAAACTAATCTTATTGATTTTTTTGATTGGGTGACTAAGGGTACTTTCACACTTGCGTTGTTTGATTCCGGCAGGCAGTTCAGGCAAACTGTATGCAAACGCATGTAAATTTTTTCTGACTGATCAGGCATTTTTCAGACTGATCAGGATCCTGATTAGTCTGAAAAATGCCTGATCAGTCGGAAAAATGCATTGCAATACCGGATCTGTTTTTCCGGGGTCATCAGGCAAAACGGACCAGGTATTTATTTTTTCTCATTTTTAAAGGGAAGGACGGATCCGGCATTCCGGTATTTTGAATGCCGGAATACATTTCTATGGAAAAAATGCTGGATCCGGCATTCAGGCAAGTCTTCAGTTTTTTTCGCCGGAGATAAAACTGTAGCATGCTACGGTTTTCTCTTTTGCCTGACCAGTCAAAATGACCGAACTGAAGACATCCTGATGCATCCTGAACGGATTACTCTCCATTCAGAATGCATGGGGATAAAACTGATCTGTTATTTTCCGGTATAGAGCCCCTGTGACGGAACTCAGTGCCGGAAAAGAAAAACGCTAATGTAAAAGTAGCCTAAAAGAATAGATGGAGGAGGTGCAGTAGACATCGCTTATCTAGACTTTAGTAAGGCTTTTGATATTGTCCCACATAGGAGGCTTATCAATAAAGTGCAGTCTTTGTGCGTAGACTCCCATATTGTTGAATGGATTAGGCAGTGGCTGAGGGACAGGCAACAGAGGGTTGTAGTCAATGGAGTATATTCAGACTAGGGATCGACCGATTATCGGATTTACCGATATTATCGGCCGATATTCAGGATTTTGAACGTTATCGGTATCGGCATTTATTTTGCCGATATTCCGATAACGTCCTGGGAACACAGATCGCGCTGCTGACAGCGCTCTCCGTGTTCCCTCAGCAGCAGCACAGGAGAGAAGAAGCAGTGTCTCCTCCCCCTGTGCTGCTGCTGCCGCTCCAGCCAATGGGAGGACAGGGGACAAGAGGAGGGGAGGAGCTATGGCCACTGCGCCACCAATGAAGCTTAATCTCACATTAATTCATATACAGGAGGCGGGAGCTGCAGGATCACATAGCCGGCTCCGGCCTCTATGAGCTGTAGCTGCGATCTGCGGTAGTTAACTCCTCAGGTGCCGCGGATCGCAGCTACAGCTCATAGAGGTCGGGAGCCGGCTATGTGATCCTGCAGCCAGCTCCCGCCTACTGTATACGAATAAATGTGAGATTAAGCTTCATTGGTGGCGCAGTGCGCCCCCCCAAGCCCCCCAGTATCAGACATTGGTGGCGCAGTGCGCCCCCCTCCCCCCCCAATATTAGGCATTGGTGGCGCAGTGCGCCTCCCCCCAAGCCCCCCCAGTATTAAGCATTGGTGGCGCAGTGCGCCCCCCCCTCCCCCCCAGTATTAAGCAGTGGTGCGCCCCCCTCCCCCCCACCCCAGTCGCAGTGCGCCCCCCACAGGATTCCCTCTCCCCTGCTCCTCCGATCGGAGCCCCAGCAGTGTAATGCTGGGGCTCCGATCGGTGACCATGGCAGCCAGGACGCTATTGAAGCCCTGGCTGTCATGATAAGCTCCATGCTGCTGTGTGCACAAAGCACACAGCAGCAGGGACAGTGTGAGCTCCTATTCACCCTGATAGATCTCTATCAGGGTGAATAGGACAAGGGTTCTAGTCCCTAAGGGGGCTAAAAGTTAGTTTAAAAAAAAAAAAAAGTAATAAAAAATCAAAATATTCAATATAAATGAAAAAGAAAGATTTACAAAAAAAATAAAAATACACATTAACAATAAACATAATTTTCAGCAGATTTGTGGGAATTTTTTATTTTTTTTTCAAAAATGAAAATTCCCAGAATATCGGTATAAATTATCGGCTATCGGCCTGAAAGTTCACAAATTATCGGTATCGGTATCGGCCCTAAAAAATCAATATCGGTCGATCCCTAATTCAGACCAAGGTCTTGTTACCAGTGGGGCACCTCAGGGATCTGTTCTGGGACCCATATTGTTTAATATCTTTATCAGCGAAATTGCAGAAGGCCTCGATGGTAAGGTGTGTCTTTTTGCTGATGACACAAAGATTTGTAACAGGGTTGATGTTCCTGAGGGATACACCAAATGGAAAAGGATTTAGGAAAACTAGAGGAATGGTCAAAAATCTGGCAACTAAAATTTAATGTTGATAAGTGCAAGATAATGCACCTGGGGCGTAAAAACCCAAGAGCAGAATATAAAATCAGTGCTACAGTCCTAACCTCAGTATCTGAGGAAAGGGATTTAGTGGTCATTATTTCAGAAGACTTAAAGGTAGGCAGACCATGTCATAGAGCAGCAGGAAATGCTAGCAGAATGCTTGGATCTATAGGGAGAGGAATTACCAGTAGAAAGAGGGAGGTGCTCATGCCGCTCTACAGAGCACTAGTGAGACCTCATTTGGAGTACTGTGCGCAGTACTGGAGACCATATCTCCAGAAGGATATTGATACTTTGGAGAGAGTTCAGAGAAGAGCTACTAAACTGGTCCATGGATTGCAGGATAAAACTTACCAGGGAAGGTTAAAGGACCTTAACATGTATAGCTTGGAAGAAAGACGGGACAGAGGGGATATGATAGAAACTTTTACATACATAAAGGGAATCAACTCGGTAAAGGAGGGGAGAATATTTAAAAGAAGAAAAACTGCTACAAGAGGACATCGTTTTAAATTAGAGGGGCAAAGGTTTAATAGTAATATCAGGAAGTATTACTGAGAGAGTAGTGGATGCATGGAATAGCCTTCCTGCAGAAGTGGTAGCTGCAAATACAGTGAAGGAGTTTAAGCATGCATGGGATAGGCATAAGGCTATCCTTCATATAAGATAGGGCCAGGGGCTATTCATAGTATTCAGTATATTGGGCAGGCTAGATGGGCCAAATGGTTCTTATCTGCCGACACATTCTATGTTTCTAACTCAGTCTCCTCCTCATTGCTCCGATGCTCAGTATTAGCCCACTGAGTGGGAGAAATCCGGTGGGGCACAGCGGAATATAGCATCAGTGGGGGGTACCCCGCAGGTACAGGTATATAAGGCTACTTTCACACCTGCATTCTGGTCTTTGTATTTGCAGACGGATCCGCACCGATAATGCAAACGTTTGTATCTGTTCAGAATGGATCGGTTTGCATTATTCTTTTTAAAAAAAATCAAAGTCAAAACGGATCCGTCCTGACCCATTTTCAATTGCACCATATTGTGTCATTAAAAACTGATCCAGCCCCATTAAGTCAGGACGGATCCATTTGGCTCAGCATCGCCAGGCGGACACCAAACCGCTGCAAGCAGCGTTTTGGTGTCCGCCTCCAGAGCGGAATGGAGGCAAACTGATGCATTCTAAACAGATCCTTATCCATTCAGAATGCAGAATGATCCGTTTCGGGCCCCTTGTGAGAGCCCTGAAAAGGATCTCACAAGCTGACCCAGAAACGCCAGTGTGAAAGTAGCCTGAGGTCCTCTTTAAATGCTGACACTAAAAGAAATAAAACTCATTCTCGGCTCCGACAACCTAGGAATGAAAGACTTAAACGGCTTACGGAAGACGGGGAGAAAAAACTGCAACGCACATGCCCAAATTTGTTTGGTCCTGAAAGGGTTAACTCCAGCTTCTGCTCGGGAAGTTAAGGAAAGACACTCCCCACCTCTCTAGCTGGAAACTACGGGTCACCGTCCAGGACAAACTTCCTCCAGTCCTCAGAAGGCGGATTCTGCCTCACTGACCGAGGAGTCTCCAGGGACATGTTATACAATCCTTACCTGACAGACGATGGCGGTGACTGGACACATACCTCCTCCTGCACCGCTGGACACTACATGTATGGGGGAGACTAGTGGGCTAAAGGACCTTTCATGATGTCATGACCATGTGATCATGTGTGGGAGGAGTCAGGCTCCAAGCTGTGCTGCTTGAGGCGGTAAAGGACCTGTGATGATGTCATGACCATGTGACCATATGTGGGAGGAGTCAGGCTCCAGCATGTTGTGAAGAGATAAAGAACCTTTGATGACTGTGACCATGGCTGGGAGGGATCAGAGATCACATGACCAGGTGCTGCTGTTACAGGCTTTTCTCCTTGCTGTATGCAGGATGTAAATAAAGTGTATATGTAGAGGAGCTGTCTCTGTGTGATGTGTATGTAGCAGAGCTGTCTCTGTGTGATGTGTATGTAGCGGAGCTGTCTCTGTGTGACGTGTATTTCGCGGAGCTGTCTCTGTGTGATGTGTATGTAGCGGAGCTGTCTCTGTGTGATGTGTATGTAGCGGAGCTGTCTCTGTGTGATGTGCATGTAGCGGAGCTGTTTCTGTGTGACGTGTATGTAGCAGAGCTGTCTCTGTGTGACGTGTATGTAGCGGAGCTGTCTCTGTGTGATATGTATGTAGCGGAGCTGTCTCTGTGTGATGTGTATGTAGCAGAGCTGTCTCTGTGTGATGTGTATGTAGCAGAGCTGTCTCTGTGTGATGTGTATGTAGCGGAGCTGTCTCTGTGTGACGTGTATGTAGCAGAGCTGTCTCTGTGTGATGTGTATGTAGTGGAGCTGTCTCTGTGTGACGTGTATGTAGCGGAGCTGCCTCTGTGTGATGTGTATGTAGCGGAGCTGTCTGTGTGATGTGTATGTAGCGGAGCTGTCTCTGTGTGATGTGTATGTAGCAGAGCTGTCTCTGTGTGATGTGTATGTAGCAGAGCTGTCTCTGTGTGATGTGTATGTAGCAGAGCTGTCTCTGTGTGACGTGTATGTAGCGGAGCTGTCTCTGTGTCACGTGTATGTAGAGGAGCTGTCTCTGTGTGATGTGTATGTAGCGGAGCTGTCTCTGTGTGATGTGTATGTAGCGGAGCTGTGTCTGTGTGATGTGTATGTAGCAGAGCTGTCTCTGTGTGATGTGTATGTAGCAGAGCTGTCTCTGTGTGATGTGTATGTAGCAGAGCTGTCTCTGTGTGACGTGTATGTAGCGGAGCTGTCTCTGTGTGACGTGTATGTAGCAGAGCTGTCTCTGTGTGATGTGTATGTAGCGAATCTGTCTCTGTGTGATGTGTATGTAGCGGAGCTGTCTCTGTGTGATGTGTATGTAGCAGAGCTGTCTCTGTGTGATGTGTATGTAGCAGAGCTGTCTCTGTGTGACGTGTATGTAGCGGAGATGTCTCTGTTGTGATGTGTATGTAGAGGTGCTGTCTCTGTGTGATGTGTATGTAGCAGAGCTGTCTCTGTGTGATGTGTATGTAGCGGAGCTGTCTCTGTGTGATGTGTATGTAGCGGAGCTGTCTCTGTGTGATGTGTATGTAGCGGAGCTGTCTCTGTGTGATGTGTATGTAGTGGAGCTGTCTCTGTGTGACGTGTATGTAGCGGAGCTGTCTCTGTGTGACGTGTATGTAGCGGAGCTGTCACTGTGTGACGTGTATGTAGCGGAGCTGTCTCTGTGTGATGTGTATGTAGCGGGGCTGTCTCTGTGTGTGATGTGTATGTAGCGGAGCTGTCTCTGTGTGACGTGTATGTAGCGGAGCTGTCTCTGTGTCACGTGTATGTAGCGGAGCTGTCTCTGTGTGACGTGTATGTAGCGGAGCAGTCTCTGTGTGACGTGTATGTAGCGGAGCATTCTCTGTGTGACGTGTATGTAGCGGAGCTGTCTCTGTGTGATGTGTATGTAGCGGAGCTGTCTCTGTGATGTGTATGTAGCGGAGCTGTCTCTGTGTGATGTGTACGTAGCGGAGCTGTCTCTGTGTGATGTGTATGTAGCAGAGCTGTCTCTGTGTGATGTGTATGTAGCAGAGCTGTCTCTGTGTGATGTGTATGTAGCGGAGCTGTCTCTGTGTTATGTGTATGTAGCGGAGCTGTCTCTGTGTTATGTGTATGTAGCAGAGCTGTCTCTGTGTGATGTGTATGTAGAGGTGCTGTCTCTGTGTGATGTGTATGTAGCGGAGCTGTCTCTGTGTGATGTGTATGTAGCGGAGCTGTGTCTGTGTGATGTGTATGTAGAGGTGCTGTCTCTGTGTGATGTGTATGTAGCGGAGCTGTCTCTGTGTGACGTGTATGTAGAGGAGCTGTCTGTGTGATGTGTATGTAGCGGAGCTGTCACTGTGTGATGTGTATGTAGCGGAGCTGTCTCTGTGATGTGTATGTAGCGGAGCTGTCTCTGTGTGATGTGTATGTAGCGGAGCTGTCTCTGTGTTATGTGTATGTAGCGGAGCTGTCTCTGTGTGATGTGTATGTAGCAGAGCTGTGTCTGTGTGATGTGTATGTAGCGGAGCTGTCTCTGTGTGAGGTGTATGTAGCAGAGCTGTCTCTGTGTGAGGTGTATGTAGTAGAGCTGTCTCTGTGTGATGTGTATGTAGCAGAGCTGTCTCTGTGTGACGTGTATGTAGAGGAGCTGTCTCTGTGTGACGTGTATGTAGCGGAGCTGTCTCTGTGTGACGTGTATGTAGCGGAGCTGTCTCTGTGTGACGTGTATGTAGCGGTGCTGTCTCTGTGTGACGTGTATGTAGCGGAGCTGTCTCTGTGTGACGTGTATGTAGCGGAGCTGTCTCTGTGTGACGTGTATGTAGCGGAGCTGTCTCTGTGTGATGTGTATGTAGCGGAGCTGTCACTGTGTGATGTGTATGTAGCGAAGCTGTCTCTGTGATGTGTATGTAGCGGAGCTGTCTCTGTGTGATGTGTATGTAGGCGGAGCTGTCTCTGTGATGTGTATGTAGCGGAGCTGTCTCTGTGTGATGTGTATGTAGAGGAGCTGTCTCTGTGTGACGTGTATGTAGCGGAGCTGTCTCTGTGTGATGTGTATGTATCAGAGCTGTCTCTGTGTGACGTGTATGTAGCGGAGCTGTCTCTGTGTGACGTGTATGTAGCGGAGCTGTCTCTGTGTGACGTGTATGTAGCAGAGCTGTCTCTGTGTGACGTGTATGTAGCGGAGCTGTCTCTGTGTGATGTGTATGTAGCGGAGCTGTCTCTGTGTGATGTGTATGTAGCGGAGCTGTGTCTGTGTGATGTGTATGTAGCGGAGCTGTCCTCTGTGTGAGGTGTATGTAGCGGAGCTGTGTCTGTGTGATGTGTATGTAGCGGAGCTGTCTCTGTGTGAGGTGTATGTAGCGGAGCTGTCTCTGTGTGAGGTGTATGTAGCAGAGCTGTCTCTGTGTGAGGTGTATGTAGCGGAGCTGTCTCTGTGTGAGGTGTATGTAGCAGAGCTGTCTCTGTGTGATGTGTATGTAGCGGAGCTGTCTCTGTGATGTGTATGTAGCGGAGCTGTCTCTGTGTGATGTATGTAGCGGAGCTGTCTCTGTGTGGTGTATGTAGCAGAGCTGTCTCTGTGTGACGTGTATGTAGCGGAGCTGTCTCTGTGTGACGTGTATGTAGCGGAGCTGTCTCTGTGTGACGTGTATGTAGCGGAGCTGTCTCTGTGTGACGTGTATGTAGCGGAGCTGTCTCTGTGTGACGTGTATGTAGCGGAGCTGTCTCTGTGTGATGTGTATGTAGCGGAGCTGTCTCTGTGTGATGTGTATGTAGCGGAGCTGTCTCTGTGTGATGTGTATGTAGCAAGCTGTGTCTGTGTGATGTGTATGTAGAGGAGCTGTCTCTGTGTGACGTGTATGTAGCGGAGCTGTCTCTGTGTGATGTGTATGTAGCGGAGCTGTCTCTGTGTGATGTGTATGTAGCGGAGCTGTCTCTGTGTGATGTATGTAGCGGAGCTGTCTCTGTGTGATGTGTATGTAGCGGAGCTGTCTCTGTGTGAGTGTATGTAGCGGAGCTGTCTCTGTGTGACGTGTATGTAGCGGAGCTGTCTCTGTGTGAGTGTATGTAGCGGAGCTGTCTCTGTGTGACGTGTATGTAGCGGAGCTGTCTCTGTGTGATGTGTATGTAGCGGAGCTGTCTCTGTGTGACTGTGTATGTAGCGGAGCTGTCTCTGTGTGACTGTGTATGTAGCGGAGCTGTCTCTGTGTGACGTGTATGTAGCGGAGCTGTCTCTGTGTGATGTGTATGTAGCGGAGCTGTCTCTGTGGACGTGTATGTAGCGGAGCTGTCTCTGTGTGACGTGTATGTAGCGGAGCTGTCTCTGTGTGACGTGTATGTAGCGGAGCTGTCTCTGTGTGACGTGTATGTAGCGGAGCTGTCTCTGTGTGATGTGTATGTAGCGGAGCTGTCTCTGTGTGACGTGTATGTAGCGGAGCTGTCTCTGTGTGATGTGTATGTAGCGGAGCATGTCTCTGTGTGATGTGTATGTAGCGGAGCTGTCTCTGTGTGATGTGTATGTAGCGGAGCTGTCTCTGTGTGACGTGTATGTAGCGGAGCTGTCTCTGTGTGAGGTGTATGTAGCGGAGCTGTCTCTGTGTGATGTGTATGTAGCGGAGCTGTCTTCTGTGTGACGTGTATGTAGCGGAGCTGTCTCTGTGTGAAGTGTATGTAGCGGAGCTGTCTCTGTGTGACGTGTATGTAGCGGAGCTGTCTCTGTGTGAGTGTGTATGTAGCGGAGCTGTCTCTGTGTGACGTGTATGTAGCGGAGCTGTCTCTGTGTGACGTGTATGTAGCGGAGCTGTCTCTGTGTGATGTATGTAGCGGAGCTGTCTCTGTGTGACGTGTATGTAGCGGAGCTGTCTCTGTGTGATGTGTATGTAGCGGAGCTGTCTCTGTGTGATGTGTATGTAGCGGAGCTGTCTCTGTGTGACGTGTATGTAGCGGAGCTGTCTCTGTGTGAGTGTATGTAGCGGAGCTGTCTCTGTGTGAGTGTATGTAGCGGAGCTGTCTCTGTGTGATGTGTATGTAGCGGAGCTGTCTCTGTGTGACGTGTATGTAGCGGAGCTGTCTCTGTGTGATGTGTATGTAGCGGAGCTGTCTCTGTGTGAGTGTATGTAGCGGAGCTGTCTCTGTGTGATGTGTATGTAGCAGAGCTGTCTCTGTGTGATGTGTATGTAGCGGAGCTGTCTCTGTGTGATGTATGTAGCGGAGCTGTCTCTGTGTGACGTGTATGTAGCGAGCTGTCTCTGTGTGATGTATGTAGCGGAGCTGTCTCTGTGTGATGTGTATGTAGCGGAGCTGTCTCTGTGTGATGTGTATGTAGCGGAGCTGTCTCTGTGTGATGTGTATGTAGCGGAGCTGTCTCTGTGTGAGTGTATGTAGCGGAGCTGTCTCTGTGTGACGTGTATGTAGCGGAGCTGTCTCTGTGTGACGTGTATGTAGCGAGCTGTCTCTGTGTGACGTGTATGTAGCGGAGCTGTCTCTGTGTGATGTGTATGTAGCGGAGCTGTCTCTGTGTGATGTGTAGCGGAGCTGTCTCTGTGTGATGTATGTAGCGGAGCTGTCTCTGTGTGACGTGTATGTAGCGGAGCTGTCTCTGTGTGACGTGTATGTAGCGGAGCTGTCTCTGTGTGATGTGTATGTAGCGGAGCTGTCTCTGTGTGACGTGTATGTAGCGGAGCTGTCTCTGTGTGAGTGTATGTAGCGGAGCTGTCTCTGTGTGATGTATGTAGCGGAGCTGTCTCTGTGTGATGTGTATGTAGCGGAGCTG